>NW_022325638.1:0-2268 GCF_002776525.5 Piliocolobus tephrosceles | reverse complement strand
GATGAAGAACCCGGAAGTGCACCATCTTGCCTCGGTTCATCCAAACAGTCCAACCTTTTATTGATAATAGTGATAAAGGGGCGCCGTGGTCTGTCTGGCTACTTCCTGCTGTTAAGGGGCGTCGTTAAGGTCAGGGCCCATGGTTGGTATTTGGACGCACGGATGAAAAATAAAATAAGGCACAGTATTAGTATAGGAATGAGGAATGGAAGCATTTGTTGGAATATGGGCAAAACCCAGAAGGAAGGTCCCGGCAAGGTTGGGGAGTATGAGATAGTTAAGAAAATTTAGTAAGTTTGAGGCAAGTGGGGGAAAGCCAAACTGATTTCCACTGATTGCTTTCGGTAGGGGCCCTTTTTAGCTAGGAATGAGGAACGAGTGTGCAAAGTACTTGTTGGCCAGGCAGCAATTAAGGATTGGAGTTTTTCGTGGAGTGGATGGCTTTCCACTTACTCCTACTACAGAGATATTGGATGGAAGGCTAGGTCCAGAGAAGGACGGCAAAACAGAATAGGTAGCCTCGCTGTTGATTAAAAAAGTAATTGTCTTACCCGCTACCAGGAGAGTTACCCGCGGCTTGGCGAAGGTGATGGGGGTCCCCGAGTCTCGGCACCTTCAGTTGTCATCGTCCAGATGTAGGAGCTGGAAGGAGCTCCCAGGATCCTGGGAAAGGGGGTCACGTGGAGGCGCGGCACCTGTTCTCAGGGTGGGGCAATCAGACTTCCAGTTTCCTCCCTGCTGGCAAGCAGGGCAGGGGGTTGCTGGTGGATGAGGGTTAGGACATTCACTGGCCTAATGTCCTGATGCCTTGCACTTATAGCAAGGCCGCGTTGGGACTCGGGGACCTTGCGGACAACTGTTGGCATAGTGTCCTGCCTTGCCGCACTTATAGCAGGCAGGCTCCTTTTGTAGCTTTGGAGTCTGAGGGGTGTGTGCTCTCTGGTCTAGGGGTTACGACTGGGCTGTAAAGCCGCTGCTAGGAGCTGTAACTTCTGTTCAAGGCGAGCCTGCCGTCTCCTCTCTGGAGCTACAGACCTTAAAGGCTAATTTAACCAGGTCTTGTATTGGTGTCTGAGGACCATCCTCTACCTTTTGAAGTTTTTTACGAATGTCAGGAGCTGATTGAGAAATGAAATAAGACGCCAAAATGGTGGAAAGATCGGCCAATGAAAAAGGGACGTGTACTCTGACTACCCCCTCCGCCCCAGCCACCTCTCGCAAAGGCGCTAACACTGTAGGAGGGTGTGGGGCAGGAATAGGGGACTCAAGACAGCCAGTTGGGGGCCCCGAAGGAGGCACGGGACTGAGTGGATTACTAGTAGATAAGGAGGAGGAAGAAGGAGTCTGGATGGGGGGAGGAGGAGGAGTCTGGGCAGGAAGGGAGGGGGTGGGGAGAGCGGGGAGAGAAGGAGTATAGGGACGAGAGCCTAAGGCCTAAAAGCCTTGTATGTAAATTTCGGACCACTTGCCTAGCCGCTGGCAGAAATTGCTGAGGTCGATCACGCCACAGTGGAAAGGAAAATTAACCGCTTCCTCCTAAGTTCTTGTTCAAGCTGTAAGGTTTTTAAATTGGCTAGGAGGCACCCTAAGGGGGTGCTCTTTGGAAATTTGGACTGGGGGTTTCCCATTTGTTTCCTCTTTACTTACACAATGGACACAATGGAAATGGAAGTGGATCTCTGCCTGGCTTCAAAGCGTCCTTTGGAACCAGCAGAGACAGACTGGAGGCTCTTGAAGCCAAGGTGGAGATTACCTTCAGGCGGACGTCTCCATCCTGCAAGGCTCTCCCAAGCCACTTGGTGGCTCAAAATGGACCTCGGACCCGCGCAGGATTTCTGGCCGAGGGAGGTAAAGAGGAGACAAGGGCACTTACCCCAGAGAGGCCATGAGAGTGAGGGAAGCGGGTCTCAGGTCCTGGTCCGTCTGCGGTGTGGAAGCAGGAGGAGGAGGCTCCCCGGACCCTGGGGGCCCTGAGGAGGGGTCTCCTCCCGGGTTCGGCACCATCTGTCTTGTTTTTCTAAGACCAGCCAAGCGGGCGCAAAAGAACCAGCGGGTAGGCAAGTGTAACAGCAAAACTGCACATTTATTTTGGTAACCTAAGGTGTGCGGGAGAAGTCTGTCGGCCTCCGGGGAAGGAGGCCGGCAGAGTCCCCCCATGGGGCTCTCGGACGGACTTCCCACAGTCCCGACATCCCGACAGGACTGGGGCTGTAAGAGGGCCGCTTTTCTAGGAGTGGGAGGGCAATAGGTGGGGCATGGGCGTGTCAG
>NW_022325637.1:0-2268 GCF_002776525.5 Piliocolobus tephrosceles | reverse complement strand
CTGACACGCCCATGCCCCACCTATTGCCCTCCCACTCCTAGAAAAGCGGCCCTCTTACAGCCCCAGTCCTGTCGGGATGTCGGGACTGTGGGAAGTCCGTCCGAGAGCCCCATGGGGGGACTCTGCCGGCCTCCTTCCCCGGAGGCCGACAGACTTCTCCCGCACACCTTAGGTTACCAAAATAAATGTGCAGTTTTGCTGTTACACTTGCCTACCCGCTGGTTCTTTTGCGCCCGCTTGGCTGGTCTTAGAAAAACAAGACAGATGGTGCCGAACCCGGGAGGAGACCCCTCCTCAGGGCCCCCAGGGTCCGGGGAGCCTCCTCCTCCTGCTTCCACACCGCAGACGGACCAGGACCTGAGACCCGCTTCCCTCACTCTCATGGCCTCTCTGGGGTAAGTGCCCTTGTCTCCTCTTTACCTCCCTCGGCCAGAAATCCTGCGCGGGTCCGAGGTCCATTTTGAGCCACCAAGTGGCTTGGGAGAGCCTTGCAGGATGGAGACGTCCGCCTGAAGGTAATCTCCACCTTGGCTTCAAGAGCCTCCAGTCTGTCTCTGCTGGTTCCAAAGGACGCTTTGAAGCCAGGCAGAGATCCACTTCCATTTCCATTGTGTCCATTGTGTAAGTAAAGAGGAAACAAATGGGAAACCCCCAGTCCAAATTTCCAAAGAGCACCCCCTTAGGGTGCCTCCTAGCCAATTTAAAAACCTTACAGCTTGAACAAGAACTTAGGAGGAAGCGGTTAATTTTCCTTTCCACTGTGGCGTGATCGACCTCAGCAATTTCTGCCAGCGGCTAGGCAAGTGGTCCGAAATTTACATACAAGGCTTTTAGGCCTTAGGCTCTCGTCCCTATACTCCTTCTCTCCCCGCTCTCCCCACCCCCTCCCTTCCTGCCCAGACTCCTCCTCCTCCCCCCATCCAGACTCCTTCTTCCTCCTCCTTATCTACTAGTAATCCACTCAGTCCCGTGCCTCCTTCGGGGCCCCCAACTGGCTGTCTTGAGTCCCCTATTCCTGCCCCACACCCTCCTACAGTGTTAGCGCCTTTGCGAGAGGTGGCTGGGGCGGAGGGGGTAGTCAGAGTACACGTCCCTTTTTCATTGGCCGATCTTTCCACCATTTTGGCGTCTTATTTCATTTCTCAATCAGCTCCTGACATTCGTAAAAAACTTCAAAAGGTAGAGGATGGTCCTCAGACACCAATACAAGACCTGGTTAAATTAGCCTTTAAGGTCTGTAGCTCCAGAGAGGAGACGGCAGGCTCGCCTTGAACAGAAGTTACAGCTCCTAGCAGCGGCTTTACAGCCCAGTCGTAACCCCTAGACCAGAGAGCACACACCCCTCAGACTCCAAAGCTACAAAAGGAGCCTGCCTGCTATAAGTGCGGCAAGGCAGGACACTATGCCAACAGTTGTCCGCAAGGTCCCCGAGTCCCAACGCGGCCTTGCTATAAGTGCAAGGCATCAGGACATTAGGCCAGTGAATGTCCTAACCCTCATCCACCAGCAACCCCCTGCCCTGCTTGCCAGCAGGGAGGAAACTGGAAGTCTGATTGCCCCACCCTGAGAACAGGTGCCGCGCCTCCACGTGACCCCCTTTCCCAGGATCCTGGGAGCTCCTTCCAGCTCCTACATCTGGACGATGACAACTGAAGGTGCCGAGACTCGGGGACCCCCATCACCTTCGCCAAGCCGCGGGTAACTCTCCTGGTAGCGGGTAAGACAATTACTTTTTTAATCAACAGCGAGGCTACCTATTCTGTTTTGCCGTCCTTCTCTGGACCTAGCCTTCCATCCAATATCTCTGTAGTAGGAGTAAGTGGAAAGCCATCCACTCCACGAAAAACTCCAATCCTTAATTGCTGCCTGGCCAACAAGTACTTTGCACACTCGTTCCTCATTCCTAGCTAAAAAGGGCCCCTACCGAAAGCAATCAGTGGAAATCAGTTTGGCTTTCCCCCACTTGCCTCAAACTTACTAAATTTTCTTAACTATCTCATACTCCCCAACCTTGCCGGGACCTTCCTTCTGGGTTTTGCCCATATTCCAACAAATGCTTCCATTCCTCATTCCTATACTAATACTGTGCCTTATTTTATTTTTCATCCGTGCGTCCAAATACCAACCATGGGCCCTGACCTTAACGACGCCCCTTAACAGCAGGAAGTAGCCAGACAGACCACGGCGCCCCTTTATCACTATTATCAATAAAAGGTTGGACTGTTTGGATGAACCGAGGCAAGATGGTGCACTTCCGGGTTCTTCATC
>NW_022325636.1:0-13690 GCF_002776525.5 Piliocolobus tephrosceles | reverse complement strand
GATGAAGAACCCGGAAGTGCACCATCTTGCCTCGGTTCATCCAAACAGTCCAACCTTTTATTGATAATAGTGATAAAGGGGCGCCGTGGTCTGTCTGGCTACTTCCTGCTGTTAAGGGGCGTCGTTAAGGTCAGGGCCCATGGTTGGTATTTGGACGCACGGATGAAAAATAAAATAAGGCACAGTATTAGTATAGGAATGAGGAATGGAAGCATTTGTTGGAATATGGGCAAAACCCAGAAGGAAGGTCCCGGCAAGGTTGGGGAGTATGAGATAGTTAAGAAAATTTAGTAAGTTTGAGGCAAGTGGGGGAAAGCCAAACTGATTTCCACTGATTGCTTTCGGTAGGGGCCCTTTTTAGCTAGGAATGAGGAACGAGTGTGCAAAGTACTTGTTGGCCAGGCAGCAATTAAGGATTGGAGTTTTTCGTGGAGTGGATGGCTTTCCACTTACTCCTACTACAGAGATATTGGATGGAAGGCTAGGTCCAGAGAAGGACGGCAAAACAGAATAGGTAGCCTCGCTGTTGATTAAAAAAGTAATTGTCTTACCCGCTACCAGGAGAGTTACCCGCGGCTTGGCGAAGGTGATGGGGGTCCCCGAGTCTCGGCACCTTCAGTTGTCATCGTCCAGATGTAGGAGCTGGAAGGAGCTCCCAGGATCCTGGGAAAGGGGGTCACGTGGAGGCGCGGCACCTGTTCTCAGGGTGGGGCAATCAGACTTCCAGTTTCCTCCCTGCTGGCAAGCAGGGCAGGGGGTTGCTGGTGGATGAGGGTTAGGACATTCACTGGCCTAATGTCCTGATGCCTTGCACTTATAGCAAGGCCGCGTTGGGACTCGGGGACCTTGCGGACAACTGTTGGCATAGTGTCCTGCCTTGCCGCACTTATAGCAGGCAGGCTCCTTTTGTAGCTTTGGAGTCTGAGGGGTGTGTGCTCTCTGGTCTAGGGGTTACGACTGGGCTGTAAAGCCGCTGCTAGGAGCTGTAACTTCTGTTCAAGGCGAGCCTGCCGTCTCCTCTCTGGAGCTACAGACCTTAAAGGCTAATTTAACCAGGTCTTGTATTGGTGTCTGAGGACCATCCTCTACCTTTTGAAGTTTTTTACGAATGTCAGGAGCTGATTGAGAAATGAAATAAGACGCCAAAATGGTGGAAAGATCGGCCAATGAAAAAGGGACGTGTACTCTGACTACCCCCTCCGCCCCAGCCACCTCTCGCAAAGGCGCTAACACTGTAGGAGGGTGTGGGGCAGGAATAGGGGACTCAAGACAGCCAGTTGGGGGCCCCGAAGGAGGCACGGGACTGAGTGGATTACTAGTAGATAAGGAGGAGGAAGAAGGAGTCTGGATGGGGGGAGGAGGAGGAGTCTGGGCAGGAAGGGAGGGGGTGGGGAGAGCGGGGAGAGAAGGAGTATAGGGACGAGAGCCTAAGGCCTAAAAGCCTTGTATGTAAATTTCGGACCACTTGCCTAGCCGCTGGCAGAAATTGCTGAGGTCGATCACGCCACAGTGGAAAGGAAAATTAACCGCTTCCTCCTAAGTTCTTGTTCAAGCTGTAAGGTTTTTAAATTGGCTAGGAGGCACCCTAAGGGGGTGCTCTTTGGAAATTTGGACTGGGGGTTTCCCATTTGTTTCCTCTTTACTTACACAATGGACACAATGGAAATGGAAGTGGATCTCTGCCTGGCTTCAAAGCGTCCTTTGGAACCAGCAGAGACAGACTGGAGGCTCTTGAAGCCAAGGTGGAGATTACCTTCAGGCGGACGTCTCCATCCTGCAAGGCTCTCCCAAGCCACTTGGTGGCTCAAAATGGACCTCGGACCCGCGCAGGATTTCTGGCCGAGGGAGGTAAAGAGGAGACAAGGGCACTTACCCCAGAGAGGCCATGAGAGTGAGGGAAGCGGGTCTCAGGTCCTGGTCCGTCTGCGGTGTGGAAGCAGGAGGAGGAGGCTCCCCGGACCCTGGGGGCCCTGAGGAGGGGTCTCCTCCCGGGTTCGGCACCATCTGTCTTGTTTTTCTAAGACCAGCCAAGCGGGCGCAAAAGAACCAGCGGGTAGGCAAGTGTAACAGCAAAACTGCACATTTATTTTGGTAACCTAAGGTGTGCGGGAGAAGTCTGTCGGCCTCCGGGGAAGGAGGCCGGCAGAGTCCCCCCATGGGGCTCTCGGACGGACTTCCCACAGTCCCGACATCCCGACAGGACTGGGGCTGTAAGAGGGCCGCTTTTCTAGGAGTGGGAGGGCAATAGGTGGGGCATGGGCGTGTCAGGGGCGTTCCGCAGGTGCGACCAGGTAAATCTTGGTCTCTTCGGATTGACGTCACCTGGCGCATGCCCAGTTGGTCTGCACCCTCCCTGGGCGCCGGCTGCATTTTCGCACGCGCGGGAAGAGTTGGGGGGGGTGGGGGATGAAGAACCCGGAAGTGCACCATCTTGCCTCGGTTCATCCAAACAATATGTTCCCCTCTTTGATTTTCATCTGCCCTGCCCAGCTCCTATTAAGTACATAAACTGCCTGTCCCATGGTTTTACTTAAGGGGAGGTACATTTAATACCTTGTCTTTTCTAATCAAGATATCGGCCAGTGCTAGTACAGGGCCTGGCATAGGGTATTAAGCCCCCTCTTGGTTGACATATTTTTTTTCTAGAGACACAGCAAACACCAGTCATGTGGACAGGGAGCAAGTAGACATCATTGGCTTTGATGACAACAGTGGCCCATCTGGAGAGGCCACTGTGAAAATGCTAGCTGCAGTGGGGGAGGTGTGGACAGGGCGGCATGCTCCACATAACAGGCGGGAGCCCTGGCCCCTACAGAGTTGGCAGCACGGAAGCTCTATGCTCCCAGGCGCAGCTGCAGCCACTCAGCCTCAGCTCCAGACCCCAGGCATCCATGCACTCTTGGGGACCCAGGAAGCCCCTTACCCCTTTCAAGCCTGCAGGCTTGAAAGTGTCTGCTCCTGCTGCCTGGCTTCTCCCTGCTCCCAGTACCCACTCTGGGGTAGAGCAAAGTTGTGGCCAAGCCTGGGCACTGTCATGACCTGGCTGAGTGATTGCGTTTGGGATGGTGCTGACATGCCAGCCCCCTGATACCTTGCCCCCTCTGGACTTTGGGTGTCAGCCAGCATGGGAGGGAAGCCAAAGCGGTGCTGAGGGCAGCTCAGTGTGGGCCTGCAGGTGCCCCTCAACATGAACAGCTTGGGGGCCATGGGTGGCACGTTGATGGCAGCAGGAGGAAGATAGGCTCCTGAGTGGGAAGAGGAGGGTCCCCAGTGAAGTCCCACATTCAAGCAAGGGACAGCCTAAAGCCTAGGGGCTGGATTGTCAGTTACAGATGGAGTCCACAGTCTGGAGTGAGAACTTACGGCACTTTTTCCAGGCCCACCTATGGCTGCCCATGGTCAGCACACACTTCCTCCCTTCTAAGCCCATAAAAACCTCAGACTCCCACAGACATCAGGACTACCAGCTGCAGGAAGGGATGACCTACTTTGGGTCTCCGTAACTCGTCAGGACAACCTGCCTGTGGACAGCAGCTACCCACTCTGAGTCTCCTCTCCACTGATAGCCAGACACTCATCAGGATGCCCTGCCTTCAAAAAGCAGCTACCCACTCCGGATCTCCTCTCTGTTGAGGGCTGCATTCATCAGGACTACCTCCCTGTGGAAACAAACTACCCACTTTGGGTGTCCTGAGAGCTGTTCTGTCACTCAGTAAAACTCCTGTCCATCTTGCTCACCCTCCAGTCGTCCACATACCACATTCTTCCTGGACGTGGGACAAGAACTCACCACATGGTGTGACTGAAAGAGCTGTAATACAAACAGGGCTGAAACATGCCCCCAACCCCCCAATCACCATGTTGCGGGCAACAAGAAGGAGAGAAGAGCTGTGGCCCTTCAGGAAGCCCAGACCTAGGGGCTCCCTGAGCCAGGGCTGTGACACCTTCTTTGGGGCTCTGTGGTTCCTGGCATCTCCAAGCTTCCAGATACCACCACGCTCCCCTTGTCCAGACACAGGTAATCACAGAGGAAGCTGCTTGCAGTACATCTGATCCAGGTGCAGTCTTGCATGGAGTCGGTGCCTATGCCAGTGCCTGGAGCTGCCTGTCCCATAGCAGCAGCCAGTTCGCTTGGCTGTGCACAGTGGTCAGACCCCACGCTCACTCCACTTTGCTACTGGCTCACCCTTGGCGGGTATGAGATCCAGGCAAGTAGCATGAGCTGAGTGTAGCCTGCCAGGCCAAGTGGGCAGAATGAGCCAAGCAGGTCCAAGCAAAAACTCGGGCAAAGGCACCAGCAGCCACAGAGGTTTCCAACTGCAAAAGCAACACCCTAAGGATCCTGAGGCAGCTTCAGAGACAATGGAGAGTAAGACAGCAATAGACAGAGGCAGGGCTGTGGAGCGACGCAGACCTCCAAAGAAGAGAGACGTTTCTATTCCTGAAGCCCTCTGGAATCTGAAGTTTGCTGCCTGGCCTGCCCACTTTTAGCAGAAGTAAGCTTGCATGGGTCTCTGTTGCTACCAAAGACTCTTGGCTAGAGCAACGTGGATCAAGGAAGGTTGAACCAAAGACATGACAGTGGTTCCGAGGGGCTGGGCAACCTTTGTGGCCTCCCACCACCACCTCAATTAAGCCAAGTGATGGATGAAAATAATCTTCTGGGTTCTCAAGTGCCTGCTTCTTAAAATCACTTTGGAGAGCCCAGGGAGTGCAGGAGGCAAAGCAGTGCCCCCTACATGAGTCATCCCCATTTGAGCCGCCTTCCCACCCAGAACTGAGACACAAGGCCACGCTTAGCATCGAGGGAGACCAAGTGATGTGCCCAGCTTCAAGCCAGAGCTTTGTTACAGAGAAGAAAGGGAAGGGTAGATGTTGGCATAGCAACCAGCATTGTCTGCCACTCTCCTCTGTCTGCTGCGTGTCTCCCCATGAGATGCCCCTCTGGGAACAGGGTGCCTGAGTGCAACTCTTAGGCCTGGATGATGAAACTGGACTTCTAATTCCCTCTTTCACGTAAATCAGAACCAGTCATATCATTTCTGCTCACAAGCCAACAGCCGTAGCTAGGCATGGGGCCCTACCTGACTGCAGACGGCTGGACGCATGGGGAGCAGAAGGAAGGTGGTGAGAACACCACCTCCAACAGCCTTTAACAGGAGTGATGTGGCTCCACACGCACTTACAAAAAAGGGCTTCAAGACCTGCCGTTAACTGGAAAAATAAGAAGAGCAAGCTACAAAACTCACGTAGAATATGATCCCACTTGGGTAGGAAATGGTTCAATTAACCCTTAATAGGCCAGGCATAGTGGCTCATGCATGTAATTGCAGCACTTTGGGAGGCCAAGGCGGTGGATTGCTTGAGCTGAGGAGTTTGAGACCAGACTGAGCAACATGGCAAAAACCCATGTCAACAAAAAATACAAAAACAAGCCAGGGTTGGTGGCACATGCCTGTGGTCCAGCTACTCAGGAAGCTGAAGTGGGAGGATCACTTGAGCCCAGGAGGTGGAGGTTGCAGTGAGTCAAGAATGTGTCACCTCACTCCAGCCTGGGTAACAGAGCCAGACCCTGTCAAGAAAGGAAGGAAGGAAAGAAGGAAGGAAGGAAGGAAGGAAGGAAGGAAGGAAGGAAGGAAGGAGAGACAGAAAGAAAGGAAGAAAGAGAAAGGAAAGAAAGAAAGAAAGAAAGAGCAAAAGGAAAGAACAAGAAAAAGAAAGAAAGAGAAAGAGAGAAAGGGTTCAAGATGCAGCTATGAACACATGGCTATATTAGCTTCCAATTGCTGCTGTGACAGATTACCACAAACCTGGTGAAAACAGCACACATTTGTTATCTTACAATTCTGGAGGTGAAACATCTAAAATCGGGGTGTCACCAGGGTTGCACTCCTTCTGGAGGCTTCAGGGGAATCTGTTTCCTATGTTTTTCAGCCTCCAGAGGCTGCCTGAGGTCTTTGGCTTGTGGCCACTTCCTCCATCTTCACTAGCAGAGGGGCATCTTCAGAGTACCCACCCACCCTCCCTCCCTCCTTCCCTTCCCCTCTCTCTCTCTTTCTCTCTCTCAACAGGGTCTCACTCTGTCACCCAGACTATCATAGCACACTGCAATATGAATCCACTGGGCTCGAGTGATCCCTATCTCAGGGGATCACTACCTTCCAAGTAGCCAGAGCTTCAGGTGTATGTCACCATGCCCAGCTAATTTTTCAATTTTTGGTAGAGACGGGAGTCTTGCTATGTTACCCAAGCTGTTCTCAAAATCCTGGGTTCAATCGGTCCTCCCACCTTGGCTTCCCAAAGTGCTGGGATTACAGGTGTCAGCCACCATGCCCAGCCTTCACATCTCTTTCTTTCTGACTCTGATTTCCTGTGTAGCTCATAGGAATATGCCACCCCAAAATACACTATGTTGGTATAATGCTTAATTTGAGTTAGAGGCAAATGATAATCAGTAGATGCAGAAAAACATCTTCTTGGTGCTTTTCTTACCTGACAAAAAAGCAGAAACTTCTGGGGAATGAGGATTGCTATAAATTCCCTCTCCCAGGGAAGCTTTATGGCCATGTAGAAGACGGAAAGTCAGCATCCACATGGACCTGCCCAGGTAGCCCTACTCTTCTGTTAGCTTCCCTCATCTGGTCACCTCCTCACAGTTTGTCACCCTTGGAAACCTAAAACCCTTCCCTTTGTCTCATCGCTTCTCTAAAAATGTATTGTTTCTTTGCTAAAATGCTACATAAACCCAGTTCTTTTTTTTTTTTTTTGAGATAGAGTCTTGATCTGTCACCCAGGCTGGAGTGCAGTGGCACAATCTCGTCTCACTGCAAACTCCACCTCCTGGGTTCAAGTGATTCTCCTGCCTCAGTCTCTCGAGTAGCTGGGATTACAGGCCCATGCCACCACACCCAGCTAATTTTTGTATTTTTAGTAGAGACGGGGTTTCACCATGTTGGCCAGGCTGGTCTCAAACTCCTGACCTCAAATAATCCACCCACCTCGGCCTCCCAAGTGCTTGGATTACAGGCGTGAGCCATCCTGCCCCTCCTACACAAACCCAGTTCTAAATATCCCTCTGAGTTACTCGTCACCAAGGTTTCTCCCAAGTGATGTGTGCTGCACTTTCTAACAATCTGTTTGTTTTTCTCTTGTTAGTCTGTCTTTTGTTAGCCCAATTTTCAGGACCCCAGCTGGAAAACTTAAGATTAGCAGAGAAAAAAGATGTCCTCACACACCTGCCTCACTCTTTTTTTTTTTTCTTTTTGAGTCCGAGTCTTGCTCTGTAACCCAGGCTGGAGTGCAGTGGTGTGATCTCAGCTCACTGCAGGCTCCGCCTCCTGGGTTCTCACTATTCTCCTGCCTCAGCCTCCCGAGTAGCTGGGACTACAGGCGCCTGCCACCATGCTCAGCTAATTTTTTGTATTTTTGTAGAGATGGAGTTTCACCATGTTAGCCAGGATGGTCTCAATCTCCTGACCTCGTGATCTGCCCACCTCAGCCTCCCAAAGTGCTGGGATTACAGGCATGAGCCACCATGCCTGGCCTGCCTCACTCTTATAAGGACCCTTGTGATGACATTGGACCCACCAGATAACACAAGATAATCTCTCAGCTCAAGGTCTTTAAGTTAATCACATCTGCAAAGTCCCTTTTGCATTGTGAGGTAACATATTCATGGGTTCCAGGGATCAGGATGTGGACATTTGGGAGGAGGGCATTATTCTGCCCACGACAATGGTCAGTGGCCATAGAAAATTCTGGAGAGGTTTGTTATACAGCGTTGGGGCGGAGAGAGTTCCTTTAAGAAAAAGTACACTCGGCCGGGCGCGGTGGCTCAAGCCTGTAATCCCAGCACTTTGGGAGGCCGAGACGGGCGGATCACGAGGTCAGGAGATCGAGAACATCCTGGCTAACATGGTGAAACCCCGTCTCTACTAAAAATACAAAAAAAAATTAGC
Source organism: Piliocolobus tephrosceles (assembly GCF_002776525.5). Classification (NCBI taxonomy): domain Eukaryota; kingdom Metazoa; phylum Chordata; class Mammalia; order Primates; family Cercopithecidae; genus Piliocolobus; species Piliocolobus tephrosceles. The sequence continues at coordinate 5,732 of NW_022325636.1, read as the reverse complement.
CGGGCGAGGTGGCCGGCGCCTGTGGTCCCAGCTACTCGGGAGGCTGAGGCAGGAGAACGGCGTGAACCCGGGAGGCGGAGGTTGCAGTGAGTTGAGCCTGGGCGACAGAGCAAGACTCCGTCTCAAAAAAAAAAAAAAGAAAAGTACACTCAATTTTGACAAGTTAAGGATGAAAGTAAATATTATTGGTGGTGAGAAAGCAAATCACAAATACTACAAACTGGCAGGGGTGGTGGCTCACGTCTGTAACCCAGTACTTTGAGAGGCTGAGGTGGGCAAATCACCTGAGGTTAGGAGTTCAAGACCAGCCTGGCCAACATGGTAAAACCCCATCTCTACTAAAAATACAAAAATTAGCCAGGCGTGGTGGCAAACACCTGTAGTCCCAGCTACTTGGGAGGCTGAGACAGGAGAATCGCTTGAACCCAGAAGGCGGAGGTTGCAGTGAGCCAAGATTGCACCACTGCACACCAGCCTGGGCAACAGAACGAGATTCTGTCTCAAAAAAAAAAAAAGATAATATTATATATGTCACATATTGTATATATGATATGGTTTGGTGCTGTGTCTCTCCTCCAAATCTCACCTTGAATTGCAATAATCCCCACCTGTCAAGAGTGGGACCAGGTGGAGATAATTGAATCGTGGAGACAGTTTCCCCCATACTGTTCTCGTGATAGTAAGTGAGTTTTGATGAGATCCGATGGTTTTATAAGGGGCTTCTCCCTTCACTGGGTTCTAATACTCTCTACTGCCGCCCTGGGAAGAGGTGCCTCCATCACGATTCTAAGTTTCCTTAGGCCTCCCAGCCATGCTGAACTGTGAGTAATTAAACCTCTTCCCTTTCTAAATTTCCCAGTCTCAGGTATGTCTTTATTAGCAGCAGGAAAACAGACTAATATAATATAATTTTTATTTTGTAAATAATATTACATATCATATATAATGTGATTATATTTTTCTGTATTTTGTCATCTTTGTGCTATTTATTATTTTCTCACTGTAAATAAATATTGACTTTCATCCCTGACTGCATTCTTTGAATATACAGCACTTTGTTTTGGTTTTGGTTTTGGTTTGGTTTGGTTTTTCAGACCAGGTCTCACTCTGTCGCCCAGGCTGGAGTGCAGCGGCACGACTTCGGCTCACTGCAACCTCCACCTCCTGCGTCCAAGCGATTCTCATGCCTCAGCCTCCTGAGTGGCTAGGACTACAGGCACATGCCACCACGCCCAGCTAATTTTTGTATTTTTTGGTTGAGATGGGGTTTCATCATGTAGGCCAGGCTGGTCTCAAACTCCTCAAGTGATCTGCCCGCCTTGGCCTCCCAAAATGCTGGGATTACAGGAGTGAGCCACGGCACCCAGCCAAGTAAATAGCACTTTGTATAATAACTTTATATAATTATGTTCTTTCTTAAAGAGGACTCCTCATCTATGTATCAAGACAGAGACCCCACAAAACTGGATCTGTCCTGGAGTAGAAGAGCTTTTTTCCAAAGAAAATATGACTGTTTATTTGTCAGAGATTGACTTGAAAAAACAAAAGGCTGAGCACAGTGGCTCATGCCTATAATCCCAACACTTTGGGAGGCTGAGCCAGGTGGATCACTTGAGGTCAGGAGTTCGAGAAGAGCCTGGGAAACATGGCAAAACCCCGTCTCTACCAAAAAAAAAAAAAAAAAAGAAAAATTAGCCGGGCATGGTGGTACACACCTGTAGCACCAGCTAATTGGGGGACTGAGGTGGAAAGATCACTTGAGCCCAGAAGGTCAAAGCTGCAGTGAGCCAAGATCATGCCACTGCACTCCAGCCTGGGAGACAGAGCCAATTAAACTTCTTTCCTTTATAAATTACCCAGTCTCCGGTAGTTCTTTATAGCAATGTGGGAATGAACTAATAAAAACACATAGGCCGGGTTGGGGGTCATGGCTCACCCCTATAATTCCAGCACTTTGGGAGGTTAAGTGGGCAGATTGCTTGAACTCAGAAGTTCGAGACCAGCCTGGGCAAGATGGTGAAACCCCATCTCTACCAAAAATACAAAAGCTTAGTCAGGTGTGGTAGTGTATGTCTGTGGTCCCAGCTACTTGGAGACTGAGGTGGGAGGATTGCTTAAGCCTGGGAGGCAGAGATTGCAGTGAGCCAGGATTGCACCACTGCCCTCCCATCTGGGTGACAGAGTGAGACTCCATCTCAAAAAACAAAAACAAAACAAAACAAAAAACTATAGGTCGGGTCCAGTGGCTCACAGCTGTAATCCTAACACTTTGGGAAGCCAAGGCAGGAGGATGGCTTGAGCCCAGGAATTCGAGACCAGCCTGGGCAACATGGTGAAACCCCTTCTCTACAAAAAATACAAAGAATTAGCTGGGCATTTTGGAGCATGCCTGTAATCCCAGCTACTTAGGAGGCTGAGGTGGGAGGATCACTTGAGCCCATGAGGTCAAGACTGTAGTGAGCTGAGATTGTGCCACTGCATTCCACCCTGGCTGTGGCTGACAGAGCAAGACACTGTCTCAAAACAAACAAACAAACAAACAAACAAAAAAACAACTGGGAGGCCAAGGTGAGCAGATTGCTTGAACCCAGGAGTTCAAGGCCAGCGTGGGCAACATGGCAAAACTTCATCTCTACAAAACTACAACAATTAGCTGGGCGTGGTGGTAAGTACCTGTGGTCCCAGCTACTGGGGAGGCTGAGGTGAATTTGAGACGAGCCTGGCCAACCTGGTGAAACCCTGTCTCTACTAAAAATACAAAAAATAATTGGGTGTGGTGGTGCACGCCTGTAATCCCAGTTACTCAGGAGGCTGAGGTAGGAGAATCACTTGAACCTGGGAGGCTGAGGTTGCAGTGAGCCGAGATCACACCACTGTACTCCAGCCTGGGCAACAGAGTGAGACTGTCTCAAAATAAAACAAAACAAAAAAACAAAGCTAAGGAACCAGCCACTGAATAGAAGATTTTGTACTATGTACACTATGTCTTATGTATTAGACACAGGATTTATTCCAGAATGCATAAAGAACTTTTACAGATCAATAAGAAAAAGATAACAGAAAAAATGGGCAAAGAATATGAAGAGGCCATTCACAGAAGGAAAACTGTGAATGGCCATTAGACAAGAGGAAAGCTGCACACACTCGCCATTGAGGGATATGCAAAGGAGATCCACAGGGAGATATCATTTCATCCCCATCACATTGTCAAAATCAGCCTGTCAGTGCCAGGAGGTTACAGGGAAATGCAAATCCTCACATACTGCTTGTAGGCATGTTAAGTAATATGGCCACTCTAAAGACCAATGTGGCAATTCTAGCAAAGCTGAAATGTGTATACTCTCTCATCTAGCTATTTCACTTCTTGGAGCAGGCTTTAGAGAAACTCCTTACCTTATGTCAGGTGAGGTGTCAGAGGCCAGGCAAAGGAAAGTGATTGGCTCTTAGTAAGAAGAATTTACCAATAGTATAGGCTTGAAAAGGAGGCCAGGCACGGTGGCGCACGCCTGTAATCCCAGCACTTTGGGAGGCCGAGGTGGGTGGATCACCCGAGGTCAGGAGTTTGAGACCAGCCTGACCAATATGGTGAAACCCCATCTCTACTAAAAGTACAAAAATTAGTCGGGTGTGGTGGTGCGTGCCTGTAATCCCAGCTACATGGGAGGCTGAGGCAGGAGAATTGCTTGAACCCGGAAGGCGGAGGTTGCAGTGAGCCGAGACTGCACCACTGCAGTCCAGCCTGGGCAACAAGTGACATTCCGAAAAGAAAGAGAGAAAGAAAGAAGGAAGGAAGGGAAGGAGGGAGGGAGGGAGGGAAAGAGAAAGTTTTATTAGATAAAAAATATGCTGCGGAAGACTGCAGTGGGCGCTTCAGCAAGACCGGACAGCACACTACAGTGGATTTTCCTTAGGGCTATTTACGGACCGTAAAGTGGGAGCTTAAGGGTAATTTGGACCATATTAGCCACGTAAGACATGACAGATAAATGATTACCTTTGTAGACATTTTGATGCTTTAATGCCAGCAAGGGTTGCACAATGAGTTTTGACATCTGCATTCTGCAGATGTATAGAAATTTGAATTACGTATACATTTTTGGGGAAGAAGCCTGGAACCGGATGCTGGCTTTAGATAACAAGGAAGTCTAATTTACCTCTAAGCTTCTCAGATAAGGAGTTTTTCCTCTGGGCCTTACTCCAGGTTACTTTCACCAGGCAGCGTGTTTGCTGCAGCACTGTTTGTGATGGCAAATAATTGGAAGCAATGAAATGGAAATAGGAAACTGGACAAACAATCATGAAATATTCTTTGTTTAAAAAATTATTTTTTTATTTTTAATTTACATATATTATATATATATATGTAATTTTTTTGAGATGGTGTCTCACTCTGTTGCCCAGGTTGGAGTGCAGTGGCATGATCTTGGCTAACTACAACCTATGCCTCCTGGGTTCAAGCAATTCTCCTGCCTTAGCCTCCCAAGTAGCTGGGATACAGGCGTCCACCACCACACCTGACTAATTTTTGTACTTTTAGTAAAGATGGGGTTTCACCATGTTGGCCCAGGCTGGCCTCAAACTCCTGACCTCAGGTGATCCACCCACCTTGGCCTCCCAAAGTGCTGGGATTACAGGCATGAGCCACTGTGCCCAGCCAATTTTTTTACTTATTTATTCATTTATTTATTTATTTGAGACAGGGGCTCCCTCTGTCACTCAGGCTGGAGTGCAGTGGCACAATCATGGCTCACTGCAGCCTTGGCTTCCCAGGCTCAGTAATCCTCCCACCTTAACCCCCTGAGCAGCTGAAACCATAGGCACATGCCACTACACCCAGCTAGTTTTTGTTTTTTGTTTTTTGTTTTTTTTTTTGAGACGGAGTCTCACTCTGTGGCCCAGGCTGGAGTGCAGTGGCCGGATCTCAGCTCACTGCAAGCTCCGCCTTCCAGGTTTACGCCATTCTCCTGCCTCAGCCTCCCGAGTAGCTGGGACTACAGGCGCCCGCCACCTCGCCCGGCTAGTTTTTTGTATTTTTAGTAGAGACGTGGTTTCACCGTGTAAGCCAGGCTGGTCTCGATCTCCTGACCTCGCGATCCGCCCGTCTCGGCCTCCCAAAGTGCTGGGATTACAGGCTTGAGCCATCGTGCCCGGCCTTAGTTTTTGTATTTTTGATAGAGATGGGATTGCACTATGTTACCCGGGTTGGTCTCAAACTCCTGAGCTCAAGTAATCCACCCACCTACCTCGGCCTCCCAAAGTGCTGAGATTACAGGTGTGAGCCACCACATGTGGCCAATTGTGAAATATTCTTATGAATGAATAACATATACACTTATTGAAAGGAATAATATGGCCAGACACAGGGACTTACACCTGTAATCCTAGCACTTTGGAGATCGAGGTGGGAGAATTGCTTGAATCCGGGAGTTAGAGACCACATCTCTACAAAAAGTTTAAAAATTAGCTGGGTGTGGTGGCTCACCCGTGTAACCCCAGCACTTTGGGAGGCCGAGGCAGGCAGATCACTTGAGGTCAGGAGCTCGAGACCAGCCTGACCAACATGGTGAAACCCCATCTCTACTAAAAATACAAAATTAGCCAGGCGTGGTGGTGCATGCCTGTAATCCCAGCTACTCAGGAGGCTGAGGCAGGAGAATCACTTGAACCCGGGAGGCAGAGGTTGCGGTGAGCTGAGATAGCACCATTGCACTCCAGCCTGGGCAGCAAGAGTG
>NW_022325635.1:0-13690 GCF_002776525.5 Piliocolobus tephrosceles | reverse complement strand
CACTCTTGCTGCCCAGGCTGGAGTGCAATGGTGCTATCTCAGCTCACCGCAACCTCTGCCTCCCGGGTTCAAGTGATTCTCCTGCCTCAGCCTCCTGAGTAGCTGGGATTACAGGCATGCACCACCACGCCTGGCTAATTTTGTATTTTTAGTAGAGATGGGGTTTCACCATGTTGGTCAGGCTGGTCTCGAGCTCCTGACCTCAAGTGATCTGCCTGCCTCGGCCTCCCAAAGTGCTGGGGTTACACGGGTGAGCCACCACACCCAGCTAATTTTTAAACTTTTTGTAGAGATGTGGTCTCTAACTCCCGGATTCAAGCAATTCTCCCACCTCGATCTCCAAAGTGCTAGGATTACAGGTGTAAGTCCCTGTGTCTGGCCATATTATTCCTTTCAATAAGTGTATATGTTATTCATTCATAAGAATATTTCACAATTGGCCACATGTGGTGGCTCACACCTGTAATCTCAGCACTTTGGGAGGCCGAGGTAGGTGGGTGGATTACTTGAGCTCAGGAGTTTGAGACCAACCCGGGTAACATAGTGCAATCCCATCTCTATCAAAAATACAAAAACTAAGGCCGGGCACGATGGCTCAAGCCTGTAATCCCAGCACTTTGGGAGGCCGAGACGGGCGGATCGCGAGGTCAGGAGATCGAGACCAGCCTGGCTTACACGGTGAAACCACGTCTCTACTAAAAATACAAAAAACTAGCCGGGCGAGGTGGCGGGCGCCTGTAGTCCCAGCTACTCGGGAGGCTGAGGCAGGAGAATGGCGTAAACCTGGAAGGCGGAGCTTGCAGTGAGCTGAGATCCGGCCACTGCACTCCAGCCTGGGCCACAGAGTGAGACTCCGTCTCAAAAAAAAAAACAAAAAACAAAAAACAAAAACTAGCTGGGTGTAGTGGCATGTGCCTATGGTTTCAGCTGCTCAGGGGGTTAAGGTGGGAGGATTACTGAGCCTGGGAAGCCAAGGCTGCAGTGAGCCATGATTGTGCCACTGCACTCCAGCCTGAGTGACAGAGGGAGCCCCTGTCTCAAATAAATAAATAAATGAATAAATAAGTAAAAAAATTGGCTGGGCACAGTGGCTCATGCCTGTAATCCCAGCACTTTGGGAGGCCAAGGTGGGTGGATCACCTGAGGTCAGGAGTTTGAGGCCAGCCTGGGCCAACATGGTGAAACCCCATCTTTACTAAAAGTACAAAAATTAGTCAGGTGTGGTGGTGGACGCCTGTATCCCAGCTACTTGGGAGGCTAAGGCAGGAGAATTGCTTGAACCCAGGAGGCATAGGTTGTAGTTAGCCAAGATCATGCCACTGCACTCCAACCTGGGCAACAGAGTGAGACACCATCTCAAAAAAATTACATATATATATATAATATATGTAAATTAAAAATAAAAAAATAATTTTTTAAACAAAGAATATTTCATGATTGTTTGTCCAGTTTCCTATTTCCATTTCATTGCTTCCAATTATTTGCCATCACAAACAGTGCTGCAGCAAACACGCTGCCTGGTGAAAGTAACCTGGAGTAAGGCCCAGAGGAAAAACTCCTTATCTGAGAAGCTTAGAGGTAAATTAGACTTCCTTGTTATCTAAAGCCAGCATCCGGTTCCAGGCTTCTTCCCCAAAAATGTATACGTAATTCAAATTTCTATACATCTGCAGAATGCAGATGTCAAAACTCATTGTGCAACCCTTGCTGGCATTAAAGCATCAAAATGTCTACAAAGGTAATCATTTATCTGTCATGTCTTACGTGGCTAATATGGTCCAAATTACCCTTAAGCTCCCACTTTACGGTCCGTAAATAGCCCTAAGGAAAATCCACTGTAGTGTGCTGTCCGGTCTTGCTGAAGCGCCCACTGCAGTCTTCCGCAGCATATTTTTTATCTAATAAAACTTTCTCTTTCCCTCCCTCCCTCCCTCCTTCCCTTCCTTCCTTCTTTCTTTCTCTCTTTCTTTTCGGAATGTCACTTGTTGCCCAGGCTGGACTGCAGTGGTGCAGTCTCGGCTCACTGCAACCTCCGCCTTCCGGGTTCAAGCAATTCTCCTGCCTCAGCCTCCCATGTAGCTGGGATTACAGGCACGCACCACCACACCCGACTAATTTTTGTACTTTTAGTAGAGATGGGGTTTCACCATATTGGTCAGGCTGGTCTCAAACTCCTGACCTCGGGTGATCCACCCACCTCGGCCTCCCAAAGTGCTGGGATTACAGGCGTGCGCCACCGTGCCTGGCCTCCTTTTCAAGCCTATACTATTGGTAAATTCTTCTTACTAAGAGCCAATCACTTTCCTTTGCCTGGCCTCTGACACCTCACCTGACATAAGGTAAGGAGTTTCTCTAAAGCCTGCTCCAAGAAGTGAAATAGCTAGATGAGAGAGTATACACATTTCAGCTTTGCTAGAATTGCCACATTGGTCTTTAGAGTGGCCATATTACTTAACATGCCTACAAGCAGTATGTGAGGATTTGCATTTCCCTGTAACCTCCTGGCACTGACAGGCTGATTTTGACAATGTGATGGGGATGAAATGATATCTCCCTGTGGATCTCCTTTGCATATCCCTCAATGGCGAGTGTGTGCAGCTTTCCTCTTGTCTAATGGCCATTCACAGTTTTCCTTCTGTGAATGGCCTCTTCATATTCTTTGCCCATTTTTTCTGTTATCTTTTTCTTATTGATCTGTAAAAGTTCTTTATGCATTCTGGAATAAATCCTGTGTCTAATACATAAGACATAGTGTACATAGTACAAAATCTTCTATTCAGTGGCTGGTTCCTTAGCTTTGTTTTTTTGTTTTGTTTTATTTTGAGACAGTCTCACTCTGTTGCCCAGGCTGGAGTACAGTGGTGTGATCTCGGCTCACTGCAACCTCAGCCTCCCAGGTTCAAGTGATTCTCCTACCTCAGCCTCCTGAGTAACTGGGATTACAGGCGTGCACCACCACACCCAATTATTTTTTGTATTTTTAGTAGAGACAGGGTTTCACCAGGTTGGCCAGGCTCGTCTCAAATTCACCTCAGCCTCCCCAGTAGCTGGGACCACAGGTACTTACCACCACGCCCAGCTAATTGTTGTAGTTTTGTAGAGATGAAGTTTTGCCATGTTGCCCACGCTGGCCTTGAACTCCTGGGTTCAAGCAATCTGCTCACCTTGGCCTCCCAGTTGTTTTTTTGTTTGTTTGTTTGTTTGTTTGTTTTGAGACAGTGTCTTGCTCTGTCAGCCACAGCCAGGGTGGAATGCAGTGGCACAATCTCAGCTCACTACAGTCTTGACCTCATGGGCTCAAGTGATCCTCCCACCTCAGCCTCCTAAGTAGCTGGGATTACAGGCATGCTCCAAAATGCCCAGCTAATTCTTTGTATTTTTTGTAGAGAAGGGGTTTCACCATGTTGCCCAGGCTGGTCTCGAATTCCTGGGCTCAAGCCATCCTCCTGCCTTGGCTTCCCAAAGTGTTAGGATTACAGCTGTGAGCCACTGGACCCGACCTATAGTTTTTTGTTTTGTTTTGTTTTTGTTTTTTGAGATGGAGTCTCACTCTGTCACCCAGATGGGAGGGCAGTGGTGCAATCCTGGCTCACTGCAATCTCTGCCTCCCAGGCTTAAGCAATCCTCCCACCTCAGTCTCCAAGTAGCTGGGACCACAGACATACACTACCACACCTGACTAAGCTTTTGTATTTTTGGTAGAGATGGGGTTTCACCATCTTGCCCAGGCTGGTCTCGAACTTCTGAGTTCAAGCAATCTGCCCACTTAACCTCCCAAAGTGCTGGAATTATAGGGGTGAGCCATGACCCCCAACCCGGCCTATGTGTTTTTATTAGTTCATTCCCACATTGCTATAAAGAACTACCGGAGACTGGGTAATTTATAAAGGAAAGAAGTTTAATTGGCTCTGTCTCCCAGGCTGGAGTGCAGTGGCATGATCTTGGCTCACTGCAGCTTTGACCTTCTGGGCTCAAGTGATCTTTCCACCTCAGTCCCCCAATTAGCTGGTGCTACAGGTGTGTACCACCATGCCCGGCTAATTTTTCTTTTTTTTTTTTTTTTTTGGTAGAGACGGGGTTTTGCCATGTTTCCCAGGCTCTTCTCGAACTCCTGACCTCAAGTGATCCACCTGGCTCAGCCTCCCAAAGTGTTGGGATTATAGGCATGAGCCACTGTGCTCAGCCTTTTGTTTTTTCAAGTCAATCTCTGACAAATAAACAGTCATATTTTCTTTGGAAAAAAGCTCTTCTACTCCAGGACAGATCCAGTTTTGTGGGGTCTCTGTCTTGATACATAGATGAGGAGTCCTCTTTAAGAAAGAACATAATTATATAAAGTTATTATACAAAGTGCTATTTACTTGGCTGGGTGCCGTGGCTCACTCCTGTAATCCCAGCATTTTGGGAGGCCAAGGCGGGCAGATCACTTGAGGAGTTTGAGACCAGCCTGGCCTACATGATGAAACCCCATCTCAACCAAAAAATACAAAAATTAGCTGGGCGTGGTGGCATGTGCCTGTAGTCCTAGCCACTCAGGAGGCTGAGGCATGAGAATCGCTTGGACGCAGGAGGTGGAGGTTGCAGTGAGCCGAAGTCGTGCCGCTGCACTCCAGCCTGGGCGACAGAGTGAGACCTGGTCTGAAAAACCAAACCAAACCAAAACCAAAACCAAAACAAAGTGCTGTATATTCAAAGAATGCAGTCAGGGATGAAAGTCAATATTTATTTACAGTGAGAAAATAATAAATAGCACAAAGATGACAAAATACAGAAAAATATAATCACATTATATATGATATGTAATATTATTTACAAAATAAAAATTATATTATATTAGTCTGTTTTCCTGCTGCTAATAAAGACATACCTGAGACTGGGAAATTTAGAAAGGGAAGAGGTTTAATTACTCACAGTTCAGCATGGCTGGGAGGCCTAAGGAAACTTAGAATCGTGATGGAGGCACCTCTTCCCAGGGCGGCAGTAGAGAGTATTAGAACCCAGTGAAGGGAGAAGCCCCTTATAAAACCATCGGATCTCATCAAAACTCACTTACTATCACGAGAACAGTATGGGGGAAACTGTCTCCACGATTCAATTATCTCCACCTGGTCCCACTCTTGACAGGTGGGGATTATTGCAATTCAAGGTGAGATTTGGAGGAGAGACACAGCACCAAACCATATCATATATACAATATGTGACATATATAATATTATCTTTTTTTTTTTTTGAGACAGAATCTCGTTCTGTTGCCCAGGCTGGTGTGCAGTGGTGCAATCTTGGCTCACTGCAACCTCCGCCTTCTGGGTTCAAGCGATTCTCCTGTCTCAGCCTCCCAAGTAGCTGGGACTACAGGTGTTTGCCACCACGCCTGGCTAATTTTTGTATTTTTAGTAGAGATGGGGTTTTACCATGTTGGCCAGGCTGGTCTTGAACTCCTAACCTCAGGTGATTTGCCCACCTCAGCCTCTCAAAGTACTGGGTTACAGACGTGAGCCACCACCCCTGCCAGTTTGTAGTATTTGTGATTTGCTTTCTCACCACCAATAATATTTACTTTCATCCTTAACTTGTCAAAATTGAGTGTACTTTTCTTTTTTTTTTTTTTGAGACGGAGTCTTGCTCTGTCGCCCAGGCTCAACTCACTGCAACCTCCGCCTCCCGGGTTCACGCCGTTCTCCTGCCTCAGCCTCCCGAGTAGCTGGGACCACAGGCGCCGGCCACCTCGCCCGGCTAATTTTTTTTTGTATTTTTAGTAGAGACGGGGTTTCACCATGTTAGCCAGGATGTTCTCGATCTCCTGACCTCGTGATCCGCCCGTCTCGGCCTCCCAAAGTGCTGGGATTACAGGCTTGAGCCACCGCGCCCGGCCGAGTGTACTTTTTCTTAAAGGAACTCTCTCCGCCCCAACGCTGTATAACAAACCTCTCCAGAATTTTCTATGGCCACTGACCATTGTCGTGGGCAGAATAATGCCCTCCTCCCAAATGTCCACATCCTGATCCCTGGAACCCATGAATATGTTACCTCACAATGCAAAAGGGACTTTGCAGATGTGATTAACTTAAAGACCTTGAGCTGAGAGATTATCTTGTGTTATCTGGTGGGTCCAATGTCATCACAAGGGTCCTTATAAGAGTGAGGCAGGCCAGGCATGGTGGCTCATGCCTGTAATCCCAGCACTTTGGGAGGCTGAGGTGGGCAGATCACGAGGTCAGGAGATTGAGACCATCCTGGCTAACATGGTGAAACTCCATCTCTACAAAAATACAAAAAATTAGCTGAGCATGGTGGCAGGCGCCTGTAGTCCCAGCTACTCGGGAGGCTGAGGCAGGAGAATAGTGAGAACCCAGGAGGCGGAGCCTGCAGTGAGCTGAGATCACACCACTGCACTCCAGCCTGGGTTACAGAGCAAGACTCGGACTCAAAAAGAAAAAAAAAAAAGAGTGAGGCAGGTGTGTGAGGACATCTTTTTTCTCTGCTAATCTTAAGTTTTCCAGCTGGGGTCCTGAAAATTGGGCTAACAAAAGACAGACTAACAAGAGAAAAACAAACAGATTGTTAGAAAGTGCAGCACACATCACTTGGGAGAAACCTTGGTGACGAGTAACTCAGAGGGATATTTAGAACTGGGTTTGTGTAGGAGGGGCAGGATGGCTCACGCCTGTAATCCAAGCACTTGGGAGGCCGAGGTGGGTGGATTATTTGAGGTCAGGAGTTTGAGACCAGCCTGGCCAACATGGTGAAACCCCGTCTCTACTAAAAATACAAAAATTAGCTGGGTGTGGTGGCATGGGCCTGTAATCCCAGCTACTCGAGAGACTGAGGCAGGAGAATCACTTGAACCCAGGAGGTGGAGTTTGCAGTGAGACGAGATTGTGCCACTGCACTCCAGCCTGGGTGACAGATCAAGACTCTATCTCAAAAAAAAAAAAAAAGAACTGGGTTTATGTAGCATTTTAGCAAAGAAACAATACATTTTTAGAGAAGCGATGAGACAAAGGGAAGGGTTTTAGGTTTCCAAGGGTGACAAACTGTGAGGAGGTGACCAGATGAGGGAAGCTAACAGAAGAGTAGGGCTACCTGGGCAGGTCCATGTGGATGCTGACTTTCCGTCTTCTACATGGCCATAAAGCTTCCCTGGGAGAGGGAATTTATAGCAATCCTCATTCCCCAGAAGTTTCTGCTTTTTTGTCAGGTAAGAAAAGCACCAAGAAGATGTTTTTCTGCATCTACTGATTATCATTTGCCTCTAACTCAAATTAAGCATTATACCAACATAGTGTATTTTGGGGTGGCATATTCCTATGAGCTACACAGGAAATCAGAGTCAGAAAGAAAGAGATGTGAAGGCTGGGCATGGTGGCTGACACCTGTAATCCCAGCACTTTGGGAAGCCAAGGTGGGAGGACCGATTGAACCCAGGATTTTGAGAACAGCTTGGGTAACATAGCAAGACTCCCGTCTCTACCAAAAATTGAAAAATTAGCTGGGCATGGTGACATACACCTGAAGCTCTGGCTACTTGGAAGGTAGTGATCCCCTGAGATAGGGATCACTCGAGCCCAGTGGATTCATATTGCAGTGTGCTATGATAGTCTGGGTGACAGAGTGAGACCCTGTTGAGAGAGAGAAAGAGAGAGAGAGGGGAAGGGAAGGAGGGAGGGAGGGTGGGTGGGTACTCTGAAGATGCCCCTCTGCTAGTGAAGATGGAGGAAGTGGCCACAAGCCAAAGACCTCAGGCAGCCTCTGGAGGCTGAAAAACATAGGAAACAGATTCCCCTGAAGCCTCCAGAAGGAGTGCAACCCTGGTGACACCCCGATTTTAGATGTTTCACCTCCAGAATTGTAAGATAACAAATGTGTGCTGTTTTCACCAGGTTTGTGGTAATCTGTCACAGCAGCAATTGGAAGCTAATATAGCCATGTGTTCATAGCTGCATCTTGAACCCTTTCTCTCTTTCTCTTTCTTTCTTTTTCTTGTTCTTTCCTTTTGCTCTTTCTTTCTTTCTTTCTTTCCTTTCTCTTTCTTCCTTTCTTTCTGTCTCTCCTTCCTTCCTTCCTTCCTTCCTTCCTTCCTTCCTTCCTTCCTTCTTTCCTTCCTTCCTTTCTTGACAGGGTCTGGCTCTGTTACCCAGGCTGGAGTGAGGTGACACATTCTTGACTCACTGCAACCTCCACCTCCTGGGCTCAAGTGATCCTCCCACTTCAGCTTCCTGAGTAGCTGGACCACAGGCATGTGCCACCAACCCTGGCTTGTTTTTGTATTTTTTGTTGACATGGGTTTTTGCCATGTTGCTCAGTCTGGTCTCAAACTCCTCAGCTCAAGCAATCCACCGCCTTGGCCTCCCAAAGTGCTGCAATTACATGCATGAGCCACTATGCCTGGCCTATTAAGGGTTAATTGAACCATTTCCTACCCAAGTGGGATCATATTCTACGTGAGTTTTGTAGCTTGCTCTTCTTATTTTTCCAGTTAACGGCAGGTCTTGAAGCCCTTTTTTGTAAGTGCGTGTGGAGCCACATCACTCCTGTTAAAGGCTGTTGGAGGTGGTGTTCTCACCACCTTCCTTCTGCTCCCCATGCGTCCAGCCGTCTGCAGTCAGGTAGGGCCCCATGCCTAGCTACGGCTGTTGGCTTGTGAGCAGAAATGATATGACTGGTTCTGATTTACGTGAAAGAGGGAATTAGAAGTCCAGTTTCATCATCCAGGCCTAAGAGTTGCACTCAGGCACCCTGTTCCCAGAGGGGCATCTCATGGGGAGACACGCAGCAGACAGAGGAGAGTGGCAGACAATGCTGGTTGCTATGCCAACATCTACCCTTCCCTTTCTTCTCTGTAACAAAGCTCTGGCTTGAAGCTGGGCACATCACTTGGTCTCCCTCGATGCTAAGCGTGGCCTTGTGTCTCAGTTCTGGGTGGGAAGGCGGCTCAAATGGGGATGACTCATGTAGGGGGCACTGCTTTGCCTCCTGCACTCCCTGGGCTCTCCAAAGTGATTTTAAGAAGCAGGCACTTGAGAACCCAGAAGATTATTTTCATCCATCACTTGGCTTAATTGAGGTGGTGGTGGGAGGCCACAAAGGTTGCCCAGCCCCTCGGAACCACTGTCATGTCTTTGGTTCAACCTTCCTTGATCCACGTTGCTCTAGCCAAGAGTCTTTGGTAGCAACAGAGACCCATGCAAGCTTACTTCTGCTAAAAGTGGGCAGGCCAGGCAGCAAACTTCAGATTCCAGAGGGCTTCAGGAATAGAAACGTCTCTCTTCTTTGGAGGTCTGCGTCGCTCCACAGCCCTGCCTCTGTCTATTGCTGTCTTACTCTCCATTGTCTCTGAAGCTGCCTCAGGATCCTTAGGGTGTTGCTTTTGCAGTTGGAAACCTCTGTGGCTGCTGGTGCCTTTGCCCGAGTTTTTGCTTGGACCTGCTTGGCTCATTCTGCCCACTTGGCCTGGCAGGCTACACTCAGCTCATGCTACTTGCCTGGATCTCATACCCGCCAAGGGTGAGCCAGTAGCAAAGTGGAGTGAGCGTGGGGTCTGACCACTGTGCACAGCCAAGCGAACTGGCTGCTGCTATGGGACAGGCAGCTCCAGGCACTGGCATAGGCACCGACTCCATGCAAGACTGCACCTGGATCAGATGTACTGCAAGCAGCTTCCTCTGTGATTACCTGTGTCTGGACAAGGGGAGCGTGGTGGTATCTGGAAGCTTGGAGATGCCAGGAACCACAGAGCCCCAAAGAAGGTGTCACAGCCCTGGCTCAGGGAGCCCCTAGGTCTGGGCTTCCTGAAGGGCCACAGCTCTTCTCTCCTTCTTGTTGCCCGCAACATGGTGATTGGGGGGTTGGGGGCATGTTTCAGCCCTGTTTGTATTACAGCTCTTTCAGTCACACCATGTGGTGAGTTCTTGTCCCACGTCCAGGAAGAATGTGGTATGTGGACGACTGGAGGGTGAGCAAGATGGACAGGAGTTTTACTGAGTGACAGAACAGCTCTCAGGACACCCAAAGTGGGTAGTTTGTTTCCACAGGGAGGTAGTCCTGATGAATGCAGCCCTCAACAGAGAGGAGATCCGGAGTGGGTAGCTGCTTTTTGAAGGCAGGGCATCCTGATGAGTGTCTGGCTATCAGTGGAGAGGAGACTCAGAGTGGGTAGCTGCTGTCCACAGGCAGGTTGTCCTGACGAGTTACGGAGACCCAAAGTAGGTCATCCCTTCCTGCAGCTGGTAGTCCTGATGTCTGTGGGAGTCTGAGGTTTTTATGGGCTTAGAAGGGAGGAAGTGTGTGCTGACCATGGGCAGCCATAGGTGGGCCTGGAAAAAGTGCCGTAAGTTCTCACTCCAGACTGTGGACTCCATCTGTAACTGACAATCCAGCCCCTAGGCTTTAGGCTGTCCCTTGCTTGAATGTGGGACTTCACTGGGGACCCTCCTCTTCCCACTCAGGAGCCTATCTTCCTCCTGCTGCCATCAACGTGCCACCCATGGCCCCCAAGCTGTTCATGTTGAGGGGCACCTGCAGGCCCACACTGAGCTGCCCTCAGCACCGCTTTGGCTTCCCTCCCATGCTGGCTGACACCCAAAGTCCAGAGGGGGCAAGGTATCAGGGGGCTGGCATGTCAGCACCATCCCAAACGCAATCACTCAGCCAGGTCATGACAGTGCCCAGGCTTGGCCACAACTTTGCTCTACCCCAGAGTGGGTACTGGGAGCAGGGAGAAGCCAGGCAGCAGGAGCAGACACTTTCAAGCCTGCAGGCTTGAAAGGGGTAAGGGGCTTCCTGGGTCCCCAAGAGTGCATGGATGCCTGGGGTCTGGAGCTGAGGCTGAGTGGCTGCAGCTGCGCCTGGGAGCATAGAGCTTCCGTGCTGCCAACTCTGTAGGGGCCAGGGCTCCCGCCTGTTATGTGGAGCATGCCGCCCTGTCCACACCTCCCCCACTGCAGCTAGCATTTTCACAGTGGCCTCTCCAGATGGGCCACTGTTGTCATCAAAGCCAATGATGTCTACTTGCTCCCTGTCCACATGACTGGTGTTTGCTGTGTCTCTAGAAAAAAAATATGTCAACCAAGAGGGGGCTTAATACCCTATGCCAGGCCCTGTACTAGCACTGGCCGATATCTTGATTAGAAAAGACAAGGTATTAAATGTACCTCCCCTTAAGTAAAACCATGGGACAGGCAGTTTATGTACTTAATAGGAGCTGGGCAGGGCAGATGAAAATCAAAGAGGGGAACATATTGTTTGGATGAACCGAGGCAAGATGGTGCACTTCCGGGTTCTTCATCCCCCACCCCCCCCAACTCTTCCCGCGCGTGCGAAAATGCAGCCGGCGCCCAGGGAGGGTGCAGACCAACTGGGCATGCGCCAGGTGACGTCAATCCGAAGAGACCAAGATTTACCTGGTCGCACCTGCGGAACGCCCCTGACACGCCCATGCCCCACCTATTGCCCTCCCACTCCTAGAAAAGCGGCCCTCTTACAGCCCCAGTCCTGTCGGGATGTCGGGACTGTGGGAAGTCCGTCCGAGAGCCCCATGGGGGGACTCTGCCGGCCTCCTTCCCCGGAGGCCGACAGACTTCTCCCGCACACCTTAGGTTACCAAAATAAATGTGCAGTTTTGCTGTTACACTTGCCTACCCGCTGGTTCTTTTGCGCCCGCTTGGCTGGTCTTAGAAAAACAAGACAGATGGTGCCGAACCCGGGAGGAGACCCCTCCTCAGGGCCCCCAGGGTCCGGGGAGCCTCCTCCTCCTGCTTCCACACCGCAGACGGACCAGGACCTGAGACCCGCTTCCCTCACTCTCATGGCCTCTCTGGGGTAAGTGCCCTTGTCTCCTCTTTACCTCCCTCGGCCAGAAATCCTGCGCGGGTCCGAGGTCCATTTTGAGCCACCAAGTGGCTTGGGAGAGCCTTGCAGGATGGAGACGTCCGCCTGAAGGTAATCTCCACCTTGGCTTCAAGAGCCTCCAGTCTGTCTCTGCTGGTTCCAAAGGACGCTTTGAAGCCAGGCAGAGATCCACTTCCATTTCCATTGTGTCCATTGTGTAAGTAAAGAGGAAACAAATGGGAAACCCCCAGTCCAAATTTCCAAAGAGCACCCCCTTAGGGTGCCTCCTAGCCAATTTAAAAACCTTACAGCTTGAACAAGAACTTAGGAGGAAGCGGTTAATTTTCCTTTCCACTGTGGCGTGATCGACCTCAGCAATTTCTGCCAGCGGCTAGGCAAGTGGTCCGAAATTTACATACAAGGCTTTTAGGCCTTAGGCTCTCGTCCCTATACTCCTTCTCTCCCCGCTCTCCCCACCCCCTCCCTTCCTGCCCAGACTCCTCCTCCTCCCCCCATCCAGACTCCTTCTTCCTCCTCCTTATCTACTAGTAATCCACTCAGTCCCGTGCCTCCTTCGGGGCCCCCAACTGGCTGTCTTGAGTCCCCTATTCCTGCCCCACACCCTCCTACAGTGTTAGCGCCTTTGCGAGAGGTGGCTGGGGCGGAGGGGGTAGTCAGAGTACACGTCCCTTTTTCATTGGCCGATCTTTCCACCATTTTGGCGTCTTATTTCATTTCTCAATCAGCTCCTGACATTCGTAAAAAACTTCAAAAGGTAGAGGATGGTCCTCAGACACCAATACAAGACCTGGTTAAATTAGCCTTTAAGGTCTGTAGCTCCAGAGAGGAGACGGCAGGCTCGCCTTGAACAGAAGTTACAGCTCCTAGCAGCGGCTTTACAGCCCAGTCGTAACCCCTAGACCAGAGAGCACACACCCCTCAGACTCCAAAGCTACAAAAGGAGCCTGCCTGCTATAAGTGCGGCAAGGCAGGACACTATGCCAACAGTTGTCCGCAAGGTCCCCGAGTCCCAACGCGGCCTTGCTATAAGTGCAAGGCATCAGGACATTAGGCCAGTGAATGTCCTAACCCTCATCCACCAGCAACCCCCTGCCCTGCTTGCCAGCAGGGAGGAAACTGGAAGTCTGATTGCCCCACCCTGAGAACAGGTGCCGCGCCTCCACGTGACCCCCTTTCCCAGGATCCTGGGAGCTCCTTCCAGCTCCTACATCTGGACGATGACAACTGAAGGTGCCGAGACTCGGGGACCCCCATCACCTTCGCCAAGCCGCGGGTAACTCTCCTGGTAGCGGGTAAGACAATTACTTTTTTAATCAACAGCGAGGCTACCTATTCTGTTTTGCCGTCCTTCTCTGGACCTAGCCTTCCATCCAATATCTCTGTAGTAGGAGTAAGTGGAAAGCCATCCACTCCACGAAAAACTCCAATCCTTAATTGCTGCCTGGCCAACAAGTACTTTGCACACTCGTTCCTCATTCCTAGCTAAAAAGGGCCCCTACCGAAAGCAATCAGTGGAAATCAGTTTGGCTTTCCCCCACTTGCCTCAAACTTACTAAATTTTCTTAACTATCTCATACTCCCCAACCTTGCCGGGACCTTCCTTCTGGGTTTTGCCCATATTCCAACAAATGCTTCCATTCCTCATTCCTATACTAATACTGTGCCTTATTTTATTTTTCATCCGTGCGTCCAAATACCAACCATGGGCCCTGACCTTAACGACGCCCCTTAACAGCAGGAAGTAGCCAGACAGACCACGGCGCCCCTTTATCACTATTATCAATAAAAGGTTGGACTGTTTGGATGAACCGAGGCAAGATGGTGCACTTCCGGGTTCTTCATC
>NW_022325634.1:25944-28379 GCF_002776525.5 Piliocolobus tephrosceles | reverse complement strand
CCAACACTGGAGGACTGTCAATCAGATTAAAACCCAGACCAACACTGGAGGACTGTCAATCAGATTAAAACCCAGATGACAGGGAAAAACTGCTCAATCCAGATGACAGGGAAAAACTGTTCAGTCAGATCAAACCGAGATGACAGGGAAAAACTGTTCAATCCAATCCAGATGACAGGGAAAATAGGTTCTTTTTTTTTCTTTAGAGTCTCACTCTGTCACCCAGGCTGGAGTGCAGTGGCACGATCTTGGTTCACTCACTGTCACCTCCACCTCCCGGGTTCAAACGATTCTCCTGTCTCAGTCTCCCAAGTAGCTGAGATTACAGGTGTGCACCAGCACGCCTCGCTGTATTTTTGTATTTTTAGTAGAGACAGGGTTTCCCCTGTTTGCCAGGCTCGTCTGGAACTCCTGACCTCAAGTGTTTCACCCACCTTGGCCTCCCGAAGTGCTGGGATTACAGGCGTGAGCCATCCACCATGCCTGGCCGGGAAAAACAAGTTCTTAAATTAAGTACATGGAAATTTTTTGTCATAGTGTAGAGTTAATTGAGAAAGGCAAATTATGAAAAAGGAGAGGGAACTGATCTCAGTTTTGGTGTGTGTGTGAACACATTCCCCAGGCCATATCCAAGTGGGGGAAGAGCACATCATACAAGTAGCAGAAATGGTAACAACAGGCTATGGTCTGGATCTAGGTGCCACATCCCAACTACTGGGCTGTCACTCCCTGGCATTAGATCAGACTTAGCAGGTTCTGAGCACCCCCCCCCCTTTTTTTTTTTTTGAGACAGGGTCTCGCTCTGTCTCCCAGGCTGGAGTGCAGTGGCACAATCTCTGCTCACTGCAACCTCCACCTCCCAGGTTCAAGCAATTCTCCTGCCTCAGCCTCCCAAGTAGCTGGGATTACAGGCACCCGCTACCATACCTGGCTAATTTTTACATTTTTAGTGGAGACGGGGTTTCACCATGTTGGCCAGGCTGGTCTTGAACTCCTGACCTCAAGTAATCCACCCACCTCGACCTCCCAAAGTGCTGGGATTACAGATGTGAGCCACGATGCCCAGCAGGTTCTGGGTCTTGACTGGACCCCTTTTTGGCTGTGTGACTGAGAAACCTCTTCATCTTTCAATAATTTTATGTGCATGGAAAAGATGCCTTAGCGTTGGTCATATGCCCTATTCCAAGGATGGTGTTTGAGCTCCAAAGAGCAGGCCACCTGCCAGAGGACCCATATTTTGCAGGGACAGGGATGAGGATGGAATGCAAGAAGACAGCACATGTAGGCTAAGAGCCTTGAGAATGGGAGAGGAAAGAGGTTTCAAGACATTTTTCTCTAGATTGTGAACAAAATTGCCCTTTGGTTCCCCCTAGAACAAATTTAAAGAAGGACCTAAACTGCTTTTCAAGGCTGTTTTAGGAGGTGAACTTGGATCTGACTTTGTTTTTTCTTCCTGGGCCTGTGTGAGGTGGGCCATGGGTGCCCGTTTTTATTTGGGTTACAAAAATATGAAGGGGGTGCAGAGGAACAGCAGAAAGAGGGCAGCCCTCCAAAGCATCCCTCTCTGCCCCACACCAGCCACAATCCTTGGACCTGGGAACAGCACTCATGCCCCCATGCCAATCCCTTCCCCACAGACACCCTGGCAGGAGGCTGGGGAAGTTTGCTCCCTGTTTTCTGGGGGCAGGGCAGGAGGCAGACGGGGTGACTGGAGGTGCATGTCCATGACAGGTGGCAGCTGCTTTCCATCCCCAGTGCAGCCTGCCATGAGAGCACCTACATCCCAGCCCTGCCCCTGCCACCTGAAGTCTCTTCCTACAAGAAGCAGTGCCACCTTTAAAACGTTTCAGATGGTCAGGCCGGGTGCAATGGCTCCCACCTGTAATCCCTGTACTTTGGGAGGCTGAGGAGGGCAGATTGCTTGAGCTCAGGAGTTCGAGACCAGCCTGGGAAACATGACAAAACCCCGTCTCTACCAAAAATACAAAAATTTAGCCAGGTGTGGTGGCGCACACCTGTGTTCCCAGCTACTCTGGAGGCTGAGGTGGGAGGATCACTTAAGCCCAGAGGTGGGAAGCTGCAGCGAGCCGAGATCGCGCCACTGCACTTCAGCCTGGGTGACAGAGCGAGACCCCATCTCAAAAGAAAAAAGTTTCAGATGGTCATAGGTGTGAACGTATATAATGTAAATAAAATGTTTTTTAAAAATAATTTTTTCAAAAGTTGTAGCATAGAAGTGATGGCACCAAGCTGCCTGAGTTCAAACAAAATGCTGGCTATGCCAATTAAACATGGTGAGGCAGGCTGGGTGCAGTGGCTCACACCTGTCATCCCAGCACTTCGGGAGGCTGAGACTGAGGCTGGAGGATCACTTGAGCCCAGGAGTTTGAGACCAGCCTAGGCAACATAGTGAGACCCCATCTCTACAAAAAAAA
>NW_022325634.1:10956-25844 GCF_002776525.5 Piliocolobus tephrosceles | reverse complement strand
AGGAAGGAAGGAAGGAAGGAAGGAAGGAAGGAAGGAAGGAAGGAAGGGAGGGAGGGAGGGAGGGGCAAGCTCCTCAACCCTCTGGGCTTCAGTGTCATTGCCTGCAGAGGGCTGGCCGTGGACACTTCAGGGACTCACAGTGAAGACAGCCCTTGGCCATGTGCCGGGCACATCACAAACGCTGCTAACTGGGGCCATGGTGATTCACTTTCACAGAGGGCTGGGGGCTGTGGCTGCAGGTGCGCATGAACATACGTGGGCAAATGCTCCTGTCTCTCAGTGTCCCCAGCCCTTCTGTACAGAAGGTGCGGGTGAGTCAGAGAATAATCGGTGATCATAATGATAGGAAACGATCAAGTTTGGGGATTCTCTCCTTTTCCTAGGGCTCAGCTGAGGATAAAGCAGTGCAGTCAGGGTCTGCTCAAGCTGCTGCTGTAAGACTGGGGACTTAAACGACAGAAGTGCGTTTCTTGCAGCTGTGGAGGCTGGAAGCCTGAGATCAAGGGGTCGGCAGGGTTGGTTTCCTCTCTTCTTGGCTTGTCATTTCCTCCCTGCCTCACATGGTCATCCTTCTGTGCCTGCATCCTAATCTTTTTTTTTTTCTTTTGAGACGGGGTCTCACCCGGTCACCTAGGCTGGAGTGCAGTGGTGCAACCTCTGCTTGCTGCAGCCCCCACCTCCCGGATTCAAGCAATTCTCCCACCTCAGCCTCCCAAGTAGCTGGAATTACAGCCATGTGCCACCATGCCTGGCTAATTTTTGTATTTTTAGTAGAGACAGGGTTTCACCATGTTGGCCAGGCTGGTCTCGCACTCTTGACCACAGGTGATCCATCCATCTTGGCCTCCCAAAGTGCTGGGATTACAGGTGTGAGCCATCACAACTGGCCCTAATCTTCTCTCCTTATAAGGGCACAGTCACATTGGGTTAGGGCCCACCCAGTGACCTCATTTAACCTTAGTCACCTCTGTAAAGACCCTGGGTCCAAACCCAGTCACATTCTGAGGTACTGCAGGTTAGGACTTCAAGATGTGAAGTCACATTCTGAGGCAGGTACACAACTTAGCCCAGGACAAGAGCCACCTCCCCAACCATAAAAGTGTCACCCACGGCAGTGGGGTTTTCTGCCTGACCCAACACAGCCAATTTCAGGTGGAATGGAATTAAAGTGTTGTAATTCACGTGAAAAGGCATGGAAAACAGCACTGCAGTAAGGCATTGGCTACAGAAACATCACAAGATTGAATAAAGACCTGTTTTGCATCAATGCACATCATGGCACATTCTCATTGTGGGAAAATGTGGTTTAATGAGGGAGCCACGGGGAGGAGCAGAAAGACCTCAGGGAGATTCCAAAGAGGATTCCCAAGCAGGTGCATTCACGGGCACTGGTGAAAGGCAGCAGGGACTTGTCATCCCGCTTCTGAAAAATGGGCAACTCTCCTCTTCACTGATGCCCATGTTCCCCAGGGGGATGGCGATGGGGGGAGGGCAGGACCGACAAATCAACCTGCAGCAGGAGGTGGGGAAGGAGGGCAGGACTGCTGCCAAACCAGCCTGCAGCGGGAGGTTGGGGAGGAGGGCAGGAGTGCAGCCTGGGCCTGCTTCCTGAGGCCAGGAGATGCCACCCCTGCAATCCCAGCACTTTGGGAGGTCAAGGTGGAAGGATCGCTTGAGGCCAGGAGTTTGAGATCAGCCTGGGCAACACAGTGAGATCCTGTCCCTACTAAAAAAATTTTTTTAATTGAGAGAGACAGATGTCTGCCGGCCAGCCTCACACAGCAGGCCAGCCCGGGAGAAAGCAATGGAGGAACAGAAAGGCACTAAGCCCCTATGAAGGGGCCTGTCCCTGACCTCTGCTCTCCTAGTCTTCATCAGCCTGGAGGTTATGTCCATTTTGCAGTTAAGGAGATTGAGGCACAGGCAGGTGTCAACGCATGCCCAGTGTCCCTGAGTGAGCATGGGTACTAGCGCCAGGATTGGAAGCCAGCTCTCCGACTCCAGGGCCCCCAGTTCACTAACGAGTCTGTGCTGCCCTCCTTGGCACAGGAGAGAGCAGAACCATCAGGAACGGGGATTTGAAGAGGGGAGGACAAAGGGGGCTGTGTGCCTCCAGCCATGTGTACACTAGGGTGGCTCACAACTGAGTGTTTGCAACTCCGGGTACCATAAACCTAGTGGGCCACCCTCTGCGTGACTCATGCCACCTCCTGCCCAAGCTCTCCCGGGGCCACCCCTGCCCTGGAGGAGTGCCCAACACAGCAGCTGTCACGGCCGATCTCCTGGGAAACCCTCCTGAGGGAGCCCAGCCCAGGGAACCCCACGGGATGCTCTGGTTCTCCTCCGCACTCTCTCTGGCCCATCAGCTTCAAGGACAGCTCTAAGTCTTACCCGGGAGAAGAAACTGAGGCACCTCCTGTTTCCTCCGCTCTGCCTCTCACCAGGGTGTGCGGAAAGGAGAGCTGTGTCTGCAAGTCCTGCACCTGTTTGGTAAGCCTCACCTGAGCTTCCTGGGCATAGAATCCCGTCCTGGCCCCCTGTTCCCCCAGGAAGGCTGGCAAGCTCAGCCCCACAGCCAGGACAAGTTGTGGGAAAGCGCTGGGACCATAAGGCCACCCAGCCCAGGGAGGAATCTGTGTGTCTCCAGGCACAGCTCAGTCCCCAGCCCACCACAAGCTGGCCCCACGGGCAGCCCCACTGCCCCTGCTGTCACGCTCCTGCAGCTCTACAGCCCACCCAAGGCTGCCAGGGGACCCTCCTTTCCTCCCAGCCCCCCGATTTTTAATTAAAAAGCAATGAGTTCCCAAACTGGTACCAATAAGTGGTAAATTCCTGTTGACGGGTTTGGAGGGGACTTTCCTAATTCATAGATTCCACGGTTTTAAAAAGATCACTGCTGTCTAGTTTTCCAGTCTTGGCCCCGTGGAAGGTCACGCGCAGCTGAAAATAATTTTCTGGATCAGGAAACAGGCCAGACTGACGCGTGCACAGGCAGTTCCCTTGCTGGCCTTGGAAGACATCTGGCGGACACCTGGCTGCGGAGGTTCGACTTAGAGTCCAGCTGGGGCTCAACTCAGCTCCCTGGAGGGCAGGGGACTCTGGAAAGAAAACGGGCGCAGCTTGCCCTGTGGGCCCGGAGTTGTGCAACGCGCGGACACAGGACCGCACGGCCCGCAGGACGCCGGACGCCCGCTAGGGGCGCGCGCGAGCCAGGGACTCCACGAGGGCCCTGTGGGGAGCGAGCCCGGCAGCCAGGCCCAGGACGCCCTGAGTTCTCCTGCTCTTACTCCTCTACCTTTGTTTCTTTCTATCATTTGTTTTTCTTTTCTTTTTTTAAATTTTCTTTTCTTTTCCTTTTCTCTCCTCTCCTTTTTTCCCTTTCCTTTCCTTTTCTTTTTTTTTTTTTTTGAACAAAAAGCATAGTCACATGTACAGCCTAGAACAGCCAAAGAACATCTAATACCTAGCACGTGGTACTGAAAAAAACTATTCATTGGCGTCATTAATTGTAAATAAATGTGACATACACGTCATCAGCCAAATCTCTATTATTAGACATGAAGCTTGTTACCAATTTCCCCCTATGTCTTGTCACCTTCTTTTATTATAGAAGTGCATTGTAGAAAATATAGGTAAACAAGGCCGGGCGCAGTGGCTCACACCTGTAATCCCAGCACTTTGGGAGGCTAAGGCAGGCAGATTAGAGGTCAGGAGATAGAGACCAGACTGGCCAACATGATGAAACCCCGTATCTACTAAAAATACAAAAATTACCTGAGCATGGTGGCATGCGCCATGTAGCCTGTAATCCCAGCTACTCGGGAGGCTGAGGCAGGAGAATCGCTTGAACCTGGAAGCCGAGGTTGCAGTGAACCGAGATCGTGCCACTGCATTCCAGTGCAGACAGAGCAAAACTCAGTCTCAGAAAAATAATAATAATAAAGAAGGAATAAAGAATAAAAAGAAAATACAGGTAAACAAAACAAACAGCCTTAATTCCAACCATTCAGATAATATTTAACATACATTTTGGCATTAATTTATACTTAAGTACATAGATGATAGATAGATGCTTGTATTTAAAAAAAAAAAAAGAAAAAGAAAAAGAGGACTTACTGGGCGCAGTGGCTACATGGTGAAACCCTGTCTCTACTAAAAATACAAAAATTAGCTGGGTGTGGTGGTGCGCACCTATAGTCCCAGCTACTCAGGAGGCTGAGGTGAGAGAATCGCTGGAACCCAGGAGGCAGAATTCACAGTGAACCAAGATTGTGATACTGCACTACAGCCTGGGCAACGGAGGGAGACTCTGTCTGAAAAAATAATAATTAATTAAAATGGCCTCATACTCTTTTGTAAATGGCTTTATCAATTTAAAAATTACCGCTTTTTTAGAAAATGACTACACAGTTTTTGTAAGCTCTGAAGGGCAGTGGGTTCATCTGTTTTGTTTATATTTTTATTAATTTTTTTTTTTTTGAGACAGAGTCTCACTCTATCACCCTGGCTGGAGTGCAGTGGCACTATCTCAGCTCACTGCAACCTCTACCTCCCGGGTTCATACAATTCTCCTGCCTCAGCCTCCCAAGTAGCTGGGATTACAGGCGCCTGCCACCACGCCCAGCTAACTTTCGTATTTTTAGTAGACACGGGGTTTCACCTTCTTGGCGAGGCTGGTCTCCAACTCCTGACCTCAATTGATCCACCCACCTTGGCCTCCCAAAGTGCTGGGATTACAGGTGTGAGCCACGGTGCCCAGCCTGTTTTGTTTATTGCTATTTATAAATAACGCTCTGATGTGCACTTCCGTAATACGAATGTTTAGAAATAGAATATTTGGGTCAAGGAGATCCCTAGGCTCTGTGTAGCTGTTGCCAGATCCTTCACGCATGTTTGTGTCTTCCCGACACACCAGCATTGATTCAAGTTTCTACTTACTCACACTTTGGCCAGAACAGGGTATTAACTTTATCAGCTGGATCAGGAAAAGATGCTTTCAACTGCAGTTTTCATTACACACATCAAGGCCAATGTTTTCCCCATGGGTGTGGGCCATAGGAAGTCTTCTTTGGCGAATTACTGCGCAGGCCTGTGGCCCATGTATAAGTTACGACGCTCTTCACAATAGCATTCTGCCCCCACAAGTTCAGGCGCAAAAGGCCTGTTTTCCTGAGTGTTTTCGCATGTACATTCATAAGCCAGTCTGTAGTTATTTTGCAGGGAAGGAGTCTCTTTTGATCAGGATTTTGTGAGCTATCAGGTTTCTGTGATTTTGTAAAATGAATTGGAAAATGTCCATCTTATTCTATGCCCTGGAATGGTTTACAGAGCATTAGAAATGCAGAGAAGGAAAACAGAAATACTTGATAAATATATAAAAAGATGATCAGAAAAATGCAAATTGAAAGGAGATACCATTCTTTGTATATATATTGTTAGCAAAATGTGTAAAGAGTGATAAATCCAGCCAATAACTCATGCCTATAATCCCAGCACTTTGGGAGGCCAAGACAGGCAGATCACTTGAAGTCAGGAGTTCAAGACCAGCCTGGGCAACATGGCAAAACCCCATCTCTAAAAACAATAGCCGGGCATGGTGGCACTCGCCTATAGTCCCAGCTATGCTGGAGGTCGAAGTGGGAGGATCACCTGAGCCTGGGAGACGGAGGTTGCAGTAAGCCGAGATCCCGCCACTGTACTCCAGCCTGAGCAACAGATTAAAGCGCTGTCTCAAAATAAAATTAAATTAAAAAGAGAGTGATAAAACCCATTATGACAATCATCTTAAGATTCTCACAGAGGCCAGGAGCTGTGGCTCACGCCTGTAATCTCAGCACTTTGGGAGGCCAAGATGGGTGGATCACCTGAGATCAAGAGTTAGAGAGTACCCTGGCCAATATATGAAACCCCATCTCTACTAAAAATACAAAAAATGAGCTGGGCATGGTGGCACACATCTGTAATCCCAGCTACTTGGGAGGCTGAGGCATGAGAATCACTTGAACCAGGGAGGCAGAGGTTGCAGTGAGCCAAGATCATGCCACTGCACTCCAGCCTGGGCGACAGAGCAAGACCCTGTCTCAAAAAGAAAAAAAAATTATAGAGATGGGGTCTTGCTGTGTTGCCCAGGCTGATCTCAAACTCCTGGCCTTAAGCAATCCTTCTGCTTCAGCCTCCCAGAGTACTGGGACTATAGGCTGTGACTGGCCATGTGCTTCAGTATTGATGGGAGATTTTCTAATGAGAATATTTTATTTTTATCAAAAGCTTAAATAATAGAATAAAATTATCTAACTCTCGGAACTTGAGAAAACAGGTTCATTAAACTATCTATCTACATGGTGCCTATTTGAAATGGATTTCCTTTTCAATCTCTCCTATAGCTATTGGTATATTCAAGTTTTCTCTTTTTAAGAGATGGGGTCTCACTCTGTCAACCAGGCTGGATGATGGCAAGATTATACTTCACTGTAACTCTGAACTCCTAGGGTCAAGCGATCCTCCTGCCTGAGCCTCCTGAGTAGCTGGGACTACAGACACACACCACTGTGCTTCGCTAATTTTTTTTTTTTTTTTTTTTTTTTGTGGAGACAGAGTCTCACTATGTTGCCCAGGCTGGCCTCAAACTGTTGGCCTCAAGTGATCCTCTTGCTCTGGCCTCCCAAAGTGCTGGCATTGCACGTGTGAGCCACCATGCCTGGCCCTATATTCAGGTTTTCTAAGTTTCCTTGGTCATTTTTGGTACTCTATTCTTTCCCAGATAATCAACCCATCTTAATATTTTATTGTAAAATATAACATACTGAAACTAACTTAAGAGAGAGGAAAAGCTAAATATCAATTATCACTAAAGAAATAGAAGTAGGGGACCGGGAGTGGTGGCTCACGCCTGTAATCCCAGCACTTTGGGAGGCCAAGGTGGGCGGATCACGAGGTCAGGAGATCGAGACCATCCTGGCCAATATGGTGAAACCCTGTCTCTACTAAAAATACGAAAATTAGCCAGGCGTGGTGGCAGGTGCCTGTAGTCCCAGCTACTCAGGAGGCTGAGGCAGGAGAATTGCTTGAACCTGGGAGGCAGAGGTTGCAGTGAGTCGGGATCATGCCATTGCACTCCAGCCTGGGCAACAAGAGTGAAACTCTATCTCAAAATAAAATAAAATGTTCCAACTGCCTTTTTTTTTTCTTGCAGAAATAGACAAACTGATCCTCAAATTTATATGGTAGTGTAAGAGGGCCTGAGTAGCCAAAATAATTGAAAAGGAAGCTGCTGGGGACTCACACCTCCCGATTTCAATACTTACTGCAAAGTTACAGTAATCAAGACAGTGTGGTACAGGCATAAGGATAGGTATATAGATTAATGAAATAGAATGGAGAGTCCATACATCTGTGGTCATTTGATTTTCAACAAGCATGCCAAGACCATTGAATGAAGAAAGAATAGTATTTTCAACAAATGTCACTGGGACGACTGGATATACATGCAAAAGAATGTATATTCTTTTATTTTTTATTTTTATTTTTATTTTGACAGAGTTCCGCTCTTGTTGCTCAGGCTGGATTGCAATAGTGTGATCTTGGCTCACTGCAACCTCCGCCTCCCAGGTTCAAGCAATTCTCCTGTCTCAGCCTCCCGAGTAGCTGGGATTACAGGTGCCTGCCACCACTCCTGGCTAATTTTTTTTGTATTTTTAGTAGAGACGGGATTTCACCATGTTGGCCAGGTTGGTCTCTAACTCCTGGACTCAAGTGATCCATACACCTCGGCCTCCCAAAGTGCTGGGATTATAAGCATGAGCCACCTCGCCTGGTCAAGAATGTATATTCTACCTCACACCATATGTGAAAATTAACTCGAAATGGGTCAAAGGCTTAGATGTAAATTTAAAACTCTTAGAAGGAAACATAGGTGTAAATCTTCATGACCTTGGGTCAGGCCATGGTTTCTTAAGCATTAAACCACAAGCACAAGCAACAAAAGGAACAAATAGATAAATTGGACTTCATCAAAACTTAAAACCTTTTTGCATCAAATGACTCCATTAAGAGAGTATTTCTGTGTAGCTGCTGAGGGGGAAAGAAAAAGAAAGTAAAAAGGCCAGGTGCGGTGGCTCACGCCTGTAATCCCAGCACTTTGGGTGGCCGAGGCGGGCAGATAGCTTGAGCTCATGAGTTTGAGACCAGCCTGGGCAACATGGTGAAACCCCCATATCTACAAAAAATACAGAAATTAACCGGGCGTGGTGGTGTGTGCTTGTCGTCTTAGCTACTCGGGAGGCTGAGATGGATCACCTGAGCCCTGGAGGCGGAGGTTGCAGTGAGCCAATATTATTCCACTGCACTCCAGCCTGGGTGAGAGAGTGAGACCCTGTCTCAAAAATATGTATATGTATAGATGGTATGTGTATATATATACATATATATGCCAGCACTCCTCAAAACTGTCAAGATAATAAAAACAAAAGAAGTCTGAAAAACTGTTGCAGCCAAGAGGAACCCAAGGAAACATGGCAACTGAATGTCATGTGGTATCCTGGATGGGCTCCTGAATATAGAAAGAATATTAGGAAAAAACTAAGGAAGTAGGAATAAAATATAAGCTTTAGTTAACAATAATGCATTTGAATATTGGTTTATTAATAGTAACAAATGTACCCTATTCACATAAAATGTTAGTGGTAGGGTTGACAGTGTGGCATATATGGCAGCTCGCTGTACTCTATTTGCAACTCTTCTGTAAATCCCAAGCTGTTCTAAAAAAAAAAAAAAAACCTTATTTTAAAAAGATGAAAACAGTGGCTGTCCCTGTTCCATCAGTTTGGTGAGTCAGTGTCCCTGTAGGTTGTAGAATGAAAATACCCAACACTGAAATTCAAACGCAACACAGATGATTGTGGAGGTGGTTCAAAAGACAGTGCTTTGAATATCAAAGGTTCCAGAGAAGCGCTGGAGAGAACTGATCAAAAAATAACCCTCTTTCTTGAGAAGGCCAAGCATGCTGGGTAGGAGTTCACATGGAGCTGTCCAGCCTCCTGGCTGCTGAAACCCTGATCAATACCTGATGGATTCTTTGTGCTAGAATGGGCAGGTGGCACCAGGAGGATGACGGGTCCTGACCCCTGGAGCTGCACCAGAGCTCAGCCTATGGCAACCTATGAGCAGCCTGTACTCTTCCTAGGAGGGATCAGGAGGAACACCAGGACCCCAAACCCCAGAGCTAAAAGATGGTACCAGTCTCTCAGTGGAAACCCATGGCATGAGGACCAGAGCCATTGAGACCTCTGGCTCTCCCCAGGGTACTCCATGGTTACAGGTGTGCACCCCACACCTGATCCCGCTAGGGGCTGGAACAGGAAAGGGGCTGGATGGGGGCTAGGGGAAATAGGCAGGAAGGGCAGGGCAGTCCATCTTTTGCAAGTAGCAGTGGATCTCTCTCCAGGAAACAGAGAACTAGCTCTGGGGCAGCCTCTTTCTGTGCTTTGGGAGACCCACTTTGAGGGTTACAAACCCTCAAAGCTGCTCCTACAAGTCTTCTTGGGCAAACTGGGACTTTGGCATGGCTGGCAGTGTTACCGAAACAACAGGAATTTGGCCTAGGTTCTAGTGCTTGCCATGCCAATCCCTGAAGCCACTATTATTGCCAAGGAAGAGGGCTTTAATTGAGTGCTGCAGCCAAGGAGATGGGAATATGTCTCAAATCCTTCCTGACTGATTACAATTAGGGGTTGATATAGCAGAAATGTAACCACATGCAGGAAAGCAGGAATTAGGGAGGGGTAAGGAAGAGGAGTCGGTTAACAGGGAGCAGGTGGCCAGTTAGGCAGTCATCAGAGGTGAGGGGTTTGGCTTCTCATTTTCCAAATGCAGTGACTGATGAGTTTCAGCTTCTTGATACTATCTGGGAGGCCAGCTGGTTGGTCTCCTGAGAAAGGAGCTCAGAAAAGACAAACATAACTTTCTCAAATTTCACAACTGGGAAGGGCAATTTCTATGTTTACTCAAAATAAACTATAAACATCAGTCTTGTTTTGTTTTGTTTTGTTTTGTTTTGTTTTGTTTTGTTTTGAGACAGAGTTTCACTCTGTTGACCAGGCTGGGGTGCAGTAACACCATCTTGGCTCGCTGCAACCTGGGTTCAAGTGATTCTCATGCCTCAGTCTCCCAAGTAGCTGGGATTACAGGCAGGCACCACCACACCCGGCTAATTTTTTTTTATTTTTTTGCACTTTTAGTAGAGACGGAGTTTTGCCAAGTTGGCCAGGCTGTTCTCAAACTCCTGGTCTCAAGCCCACCTCCGCCTCCCAAAGTGCTGGGATTACAGGTGTGAGCCATTGCACCTGGCCTGTAAACATCAGTTCTACGGGACAATTGGGTGGGTTTCAGCAGGAGCCTTCCAGGTTCTGGGGTGTGATTGAGAGGGACTTGGCTTTGTCACCACAGAAAGTGAGGGTCGATAGCTTCAGCTCTGCATGAATTGAGACCATCTTGACCTTGAACCGAGGCTTGTTCTGGAAGATCATTTGAATGTTTTGCTGGGGCAGGCGAGGCAGGGAACCACGCATCCACCGGTACAAAAGACAGTCATGTAGCCACTAACAGGAACAGTGCAGATCTGTTAATACTGATGTGGAATTAACCCTGCAAAATTCTGTTAGGTGAAAGGAACATAAAAATAATCGAATTTGTCCACTGAAATTTTCTAGCAGGTCAAACCAAAAACAATGTTGGTTGACTCAGAGGAAAGTTACTGGGGTACTGGTTAGGAAGGAAATTTATGTACCCTCTTAAGTATTGAAGTTTTACTTTGTGTATCATGTAACATTACATTATATTTTTTCTTTTCTTTTTTGAGATAGTCTCATTCTATCACCCAGGCTGGAGTGCACTGGCACAGTCTCCGTTCACTGCAACCTCTGCCTCCTGGGTTCAAGTGATTCTCGTGCCTCAGCCTTCTGAGTAGCTGGAATTACCGGCGCACACCACCACACCCACCTAATTTTTGTATTTTTTAGTAAAGATAGGGTTTTGCCATGCTGGCCAGGCTGGTCTCCAGCTCCTGGCCTCAAGTGACCCACCCACCTTGGCCTCCCAAAAGTGTTGCGATTATAGGCGTGAACCACCATGCCCGGCCACATAATGATTTTTAAAGTCTAACCTAGCCAAACTATGTCACAAAGTTAAAATGACAACCCTTTCATTCCAATTGATTGTACTAGAATGTTCCAAGCAAATATCCCCTTCCTTCCCCAGGCCAGGGCCCAGCCCTGCCTCCC
Source organism: Piliocolobus tephrosceles (assembly GCF_002776525.5). NCBI lineage: Eukaryota > Metazoa > Chordata > Mammalia > Primates > Cercopithecidae > Piliocolobus > Piliocolobus tephrosceles. Next base: position 14,568 of record NW_022325634.1, on the reverse strand, counting down.
ACTCCTCCAGGCTACTGGGCTAGTTGCTGGGTCCTGGGGTGGCCCACAGGGACTTTGCCTACTGTAATTTCCTCCAGCACCCCCAAGCCACCCCAAATAAACACAGAATTGAAGTACAAATTGCATGTTCACCATCTGAAGACAAGTCCCCTATTTTCTGCTTCCAACTGGACTGTTTTCTCAAGACCCTCTGCATTCATTTCTATTGCTGGGTAATATATTTCCTGGCAGTGAAAAGTCCCAGCATAGTCCAGCTATGTCCTCCGAGACGGCAGGGTCTCATGAGGCTGTCATCAGGTGTCCGCTGGGTCACATCCTCCTCTTGATAGATGCAGAAGGCAGACAAATGCCTAGGCAGATGGGGCAGAACCCCAGTGAAACCCTATCTCCAAGACAAAGACGGTTTAAACCTGAAAGCCAAGCTACAAGTCAAATCCGCAGACCGGATTGAGAACCTGTCTTCCCGTTTGGTGCACTTTCCTCTGATTGATCCCCACCCTTCACCTATTTTACAGAAACCTACCCTACCCTAATTGGTTTTTTACACCGTCATGCCCACCTTTGAGCGGTGCCTTTGTTTTAACCTTTCTTGCACACTCACAAACCAGTCAGCACACACTCCCCATTCTGAGCCTGTAAAAGCCTCAGATCCAGCCACACTGAGGGAGAGACCACCCAACTTAGAGTGGAGGACAACCCTTGCATCCCCTCTCCACTGAGAACTTTTCCATCACTCAATAAAGTTATTATCTGCCCTCCTCACCCTTCGATGGTCAGGGTAACCTCATTCTTCCTGGACATGAGACAAGAGCTCAGGAACACTGAACACGGGTAGCAGCTGTAACACAGGCAGGCTGAGGCACACACGGCCCAGCTATGGGCTGAGCTGGTGCACAAGCTCAGTGCAGCCCAGTGGACTGAATGGGTGGGGCATGTGACCAAGGGGCCCTGGCTTTTGCTGCCTGCTGACTCAAGGTCCCCCTCAGGTCCTTGTTAGTGGTTTTTTTGTTAGGTGAACTTATAACATAACATGGTCCTTATTTCATCAAGCCAGGAAGGAAAATCTCCAATGTGTGCTGGTAAGATGGAGGCTTGTCTAGGTAGCTACAGTAACTAAGTCATGGAGTGACATCCTGTCACCTGTGCTATATTCTACTGGTTATAAGCAAGTCACAGGTCCCATTCACACTCAAGAGGAAGGGGTTATACAGGGCATGAGCCTGGAGGCTACCCTCGGCCTGTCTGCCACACCCTCCCACAGGGTTTTTGAATGGCACTGGCATGGCCCTGGGGAGGAGTTATGGGATGCCACACTGCCAGGAGCAGAGGAACCGTGCAGGGTTTGTGCCCTCACAGACACTCAGATTCACAGTGGCTGGCCCAGAAAGATGAAAGGCATTTAACATGGTAAAGCCACAGGGCTGTACTTAGCCAGAGCTTTTGTCATGTGCCATTGTGTGTGATGTTAACACTGGCCCTGAGTTGTGCAGTGCACACCTGCACAACTGTTCACAGCAGCCCTGACCCCCGCCTGTGGATGCCAGGCTTCTTCAGAGCACTACCTCGCTGATGATCATTATCTGGTCAGACTCCAGTTCCACCAACAGACCATATGTCTGTGCAGCTGAGTTTACTTTACACTCCATCCTCTTTTCCAGCTATTCTGTGACTTCTCAGTTCCTCAAACACACCCAAAGCTTGAAATATTTTCTCTGGAACTTTTGGCTCTATGCAATTCAAAACTCACAGCTTCTCGGAGTTTGTTTATTTTTTTACACCGCTGGGTGGGTCTCTAGAAGCGAAACATCAAAGCCAGCTGGAATCTCAAATGACAAACCTGATTCTTCCAGAGCAATGATTGTCATAGTTGTCAGGTAAGCGGGACAGCCCACCCCTGACAATGCATTGCAGTTGCAGTGCCACAATTACAGGTTAGGTATACATTCCAAACAGTTCAGTTCATCCCCAGGCATCCTTGGCATAGCTCAAGACTGTTTTACAATTAACAATAAATGTAGAAGGTGCTTCCCGGGTGCAGTGGCTCATGTGTATTCCCAGCACTTTGGGAGGCTGAGGTGGGCAGACCATCTGAAGTCAGAAGTTCGAGACCAGCCTGGCCAACAATGGCAAAACCCTGTCTCTGCTAAAAACACAAAACTTAACTGGGCACGGTGGTGGGGGCCTGTAGTCCCAGCTACTTGGGAGGCTGAGACACAAGTATCACTTGAACCCGGGAGGTGGAGGTTGCAGTGAACTGAAATCACGCCACTGCACTCCAGCCTGGGTGACAGAGTGAGATTCTGTCTCAAAAATAATAATAGTGATAATAATACATTTATTGTATTTTTTTTAAGCTCATCAGCTATTGTTAGTGTTAGTGTATTTTATGTGTGGCCCAAGACAATTCTCCTTCTTCCAAAGTGGCCCAGGGAAGCCAAAAGATTAGACACCCCTGTGTCCTAAAATGCAGCTCATAAAGCAAGTCTCAAAAATGTTTTTGAAGAATGCAAGCTGTACTAAGTATGTTTTCTGACCACAGTGGAATCAACTGATAAACCAGAAACAGAAAGATCTCTGGAAAATCCCCAAGTATTTGAAACTGGATATCACACATCTAAATAATTCATGAATCAATCAAAAATAAAATAAGAAAATATTTTGAACTGAATAAAAATGAAAATGCGACATACCAGGCCGGGCACGGTGGCTCACGCTTGTAATCCTAGCACTTTGGGAGGCCAAGGTGGGCGGATCAGACCAGCTTGGCCAACACAGTGAAACCCCATCTCTACTAAAAATGCAAAAAATTAGCTGAACTTGGTGGCAGGCACCTGTAATCCCAGCTACTCGGGAGGCTGAGGCACAAGAACTGCTTGAACCCTAGGAGGCAGAGGTTGCAGTGAGCTGTGATCATGCCACTGCACTCCAGTCTGGGCAACAGAACCAGACTCAGTCTCAAAAAAAAACAAAAAACAAAAACAAAAATAAAAACGAAAAAAAAAAAGATGACAAACAAGTGGGGGCAGATTCCCAGGGCCACCAGATGCTCTGCGTGGACCCCAATGTGCTTGGCACCCCTGGAATCCTGAGTCATTCTGGGACCCAGTGGCAGTGGGGGCATGTTAATTAGTTGTCATCCCTTCAAATCAATATTCTCTAAATTTGTCAGAATTTAGGTGACAGAGAGCCGGGCATGGTGGCTCATGCCTATAATCCTAGCATTTTGGGAGGCTGAGGCAGGTGGATCACCTGAGGTCAGGAGTTTGACACCATCCTGGACAACATGGTGAAACCCTGTATCTACTAAAAATACAAAAATTAGTTGGGTGGCATGTGCCTGTAGTCTCAGCTACTCAGTAGGCTGAGGCAGGAGAATTGTTTGAACCCAGGAGGCGGAGGTTGCAGTGAGCCATGATCGTGCTAGTGCACTGCAGCCTGGGTGACAGCGTGAGACTCCATCTCAAGAAAGAAAGGAAGGAAAGAAGGAAGGAAGGAAGGAAGGAAGGAAGGAAGGAAGGGGAAGGAAAGGAAGGAAAGAAAGGAAGGAAGGAAAGGAAGGAAAGAAAGGAAGGAAGGAAGGAAGGAAGGAAGGGAGAGAGAGAGAGAAAGAGA
>NW_022325634.1:10099-10856 GCF_002776525.5 Piliocolobus tephrosceles | reverse complement strand
AGAGAGAGAGAGAGAGAGAGAGAGAGAGAAAGAAAGAAAGAAAGGCGAGGCGCGGTGGCTCACGCCTGTAATCCCAGCACTTTGGGAGGCTGAGGCGGGCAGATCACGTGGTCAGGAGATCGAGACCATCCTGGCTAACACAGTGAAACCCTGTCTCTACTAAAAATACAAAAAATTAGCTGGGCATGGTGGCAGGTGCCTGTAGTCCTGGCCACTCGGGAGGCTGAGGCAGGAGAATAGCATGCACCTGGGAGGTGGAGCTTGCAGTGAGCCAAGATCGTGCCACTGCACTCCAGCCTGGGCGACAGAGCGAGACTCCATCTCAAAAAACAAAAAACAAAAAAACCCCCAAAGATTAGCTGGGCATGATGGCTCGCACCTGTAATCCCAGCTACTCAGGATGCTGAGGCAGGAGAATTGCTTGAACCTGGAAGGCAGCAGTTTCAGTGAGCCAAGATTGTGCCATTGCACTCCAGCCTGGGCGACAGAGGAAGGCTCCATCTCAAGAAAAAAAAGAAAAAAAAAGAAAAGAAATATATCTGGGGGCCAGGCCCAGTGGCTCATGCCTATAATCCCAGCACTTGGGAAGCTGAGGCAGGTGGATCACCTGAAGTCAGGAGTTCAAGCCCAGCCTGGGCAACATGGTGAAACTCCATGTCTACTAAAAATACAAAAATTAGCCAGGCGTGGTGGCGGATGCCTGTAATCCCAGCTACTCAGGAGGCTGAGGCAGGAGAATCGCTTGAACCCGGGAGGC
>NW_022325634.1:0-5099 GCF_002776525.5 Piliocolobus tephrosceles | reverse complement strand
TATACATGGATAAATATTTTGATTTCTTTCAGGGCACACTATATGTCAAGTGATGTTATACTAGAGTCAGGTTGGAATCTGGTATCTTATTACTATAAAGAGTCTTGTTTTGTCAATCTTAAGACCTCTGTTTTAATGTTAATGTTGGTCAGTTGTGCCTGAACTCCAAAGGGAGGAGAAGAATATAATGAGGCATGTCTGACCTCTCTTTCCTGTCATCATATGAAGTAGTTTTTCAGGTTTCTTTGGACCCCCTTGGTAGACAGGAGGGGTCTATTCAGTCAGTTGGGAGCTTAGAATTGTATTTTTGGTTTACACAACAAACTGTGTTACAAATGCATGCAACAACTTTGCTGGAGGGGATGGAGACGTGAGGGGTGGAGGGGATGGGAAGTTGCTGAGCTAAGTAACTTGGAAATTAGAGCTGCACCTTAAGACTAAAGACAGAAGGAATTGCACATGAGCACTGTACTCTACTTAATAAAGTTGTTTGCTATGGAGGTATGAGCTAATAATTCAGATACTGCTATTCATATATACTGGAATAGAGCAATTATGTAAATAGTGGCAGATGGCAGAAGCTACATTTCTCAGTGTGTTTACACAAAAGCAAGGGGAGGAAGCTAGAATGATCCATGTGGTGATGGATTAAACATCAGTATGAATTCATTCTTAGCTTACTGTAGATGCAGATAGTTACATATAGAAATAGTTGTCGATACATGCTGCTGGTCACATATGTGACATGAGTTAGTATGAACACATATACAGGTATGTGCCACTTAGTGGTGTTACAGTCTCATCAATGCACCACAATGGAGCAGTCTCTCACTGTGAAGTATCACCTGGAGTTCTTTGTCTCACAACCAAGAGAATTAAGGAGCGTGGACACAAAGGATGAGGTTGGAGCAAAAGTTTAATAAGTGAGAGAAGAAAGCTTTCTGCTGCAGAGAGGGGACCTGAAGAGCGTTGCCATTTTCACAGCTGAATGCAAAGGCTTTCATAAGAAACTGGAGAGGGCTGGGTGTCTCATTTGCTTAAGGTGCAAACTTCTGGTAGCTCTACCCCGTCCTCCTAATGTGCATCTGTGCCTTTGGCTTGAGTTACTCCACATTGCTTTGTAACCCTTACTGTGCATATGTCAGGGCACAGAATTTTCCACTGTGGGCATGTGTGGGAAAGTCACCTATGTAGTCTTTTTTTTTTTTTTTTGAGGCGGCGTTTCACTCTTGTTCCCCAGGTTGGAGTGCAATGGTGAGTGTTCCGTGCGTTCATGTGAAGAGTCCACCAAACAGGCTCTGTGTGAGCAACAAGGATGTTTATTTCACCTGGGTGCAGGCAGGCTGAGTCTGAAAAAACAGTCAGCAAAGGGTGGTGGATTATCATTGGATTATCATTAATTCTTACAGGTTTTGGGATAGGCGGTGGAGTTAGGAGCAATGTTTTGCGGGCAGGGGGTGGATCTCTCAAAGTACATTCTCAAGGGTTGGGGAGATTACAAAGAACCTTCTTAAGGGTGGGGTAGATTACAAAGTACATTGATCAGTTAGGGTGGGGAAGAAACAAATCACAACGGTGGAATGTCATCGGTTAAGACTATTTTCACTTATTTTGTGGATCTTCAGTTGCCTCAGGCCATCTGGATGTATGTGTGCAGGTCACAGGGGATACGATGGCTTAGCCTGGGCTCAGAGGCCTGACAGTGAGATCTCTGCTCACTGCAACCTCCACCTCCTGGGTTCAAGCAATTCTCCTGCCTCAGCCTCCCGAGTAGCTGGTTGTAAAAGAATGCGCCACCATGCCCAGCTAATTTTGTATTTTTAGTAGAGATGGAGTTTCTCCATGTTGATCAGCCTGGTCTCAAACTCCCAACCTCAGGTGATCCGCTGGCCTTTCTTATCTGTGCAGCTGTGGGCGTGTCTTAGGCAAACTTCCTTGTGTAAGTTCCCTTATCTATGCCTGCAGGGTGTTCTTTTGTTTGAAAGAATTCAACCAAGGACCCACCCTAACTGCCTGCCTGATCTGTTTCTTTCTCCTGTCTCAACATCAGGGACACCTTTTAAGAAATGTGTCTGGTGATTTTGTCACTGTGCAAATATCATAGAGTGTACTCACACAAACATAGATGGTGTAGCCCACTACACACCTAGGCTGTATGGTATAACCGATTGTGCCTAGGCTACAAATCTGTACAGCATGTTATTGTACTGAAGAGTGTAGGCCATCGTAACACAGTGGTATTCATGTATCTAAACATATCTTAACATAGAAAAGTACAGTAAAAACATGGTATTTGCTCCATAGCAGGCCAGTCTATGCAAACCTACCCCCAAAGTCCAAGGAAGCGGAGGGCTAAAGAAGAGGCTGACGAATCCAGCTCCTCAGAAAGAAGCATTTAATAAAGACTTATGAACAGAAGCCATGTCTCAGGTGGCCAAAAGGTGGTGGACCCTCACACCATTCCTACCACAGGGAAGGAATCTGTAGGACAAGTGAAGCTGATCCCCAGGGAAAGGCAAGAATGCTACGGGAATCTGCCTGAGGGCAGGATTTATGGTCAAGGTTGTTTTGACCCAAGGCCAGGGTTTATGGTAATAGCAGATGAAATAGAAATCTTAGCAGCCTCCCTGAACCAGGGTTAATGAGAAGTCACCATGGTGCATTAGAATCCAAGATGGAATTGCTTTAGCCTCCACAGTCTTATAATCTTATGGGACCACCATCATATATCTCATCCATCATTGACCCGAACATTGTCATGTGGTGCATGACTATTTTTTACCCTGCAGGCTGAAAGGGCATTTAAAAACCAGTACCGTGAGCTGGGAATGGTGCATGAGTCTGTAATCCTAACTACCTGGTCAGAGGATCACTTGAGTCCAGGAGTTCGAGACCAGCCTGGGCAACATAAAAAGACTCCCATCTCAAACACACACACACACACACACACACACACACACCTTAGTAGCAATAAGCACACTGAGCACTCGGATATTGGTTTTGAACACCATTTCCAATTAATAGAACAATTTCAATTAATTATTGTTTTTCTCAACTGTTATCTATTGCCTCAGGCAGCAACAACTAAAGCCTTTGGCTGTGTTTTTGACAAACATTCCCTGCATAAGTCTTCAACACTGGGAAAGTTCTGGGTCAAAAAAAATAAAGACAAGTGTTTTGAGTGGTCTTCCAGGGAAGACAGGTCAAATAATGACAGTTCTTTGAGAATGAGGTCTGTTCTGCTCTCTCTGGTGCTGGGGATGTGTGCTGTTACCTGTATGGAAATAAAGAGAGAAGCAAAGGCTATTTATCTACTCAGAGGTTGCTTTAACAAGGGAGGAAGCCACTATCCCGTGTTTCAGCAGAGACTCAAAAGCAGGCAGGGGACTGGGGAAGCTTCCTGGCGGAAAAAAGGGAAGTCTCAGGTGTGTGCAGATTGGAGGCTACTGACCTAGGGAAGCTGGAGGGCTCACGAGAAATGGGGCTCCTATATGATTGCTTAGGGGAGCAAATTGACTTTCTCTGTTTGGTCCTAAGCTGGAAGCAGGCACAAAAATTAGGAAAGTAGCTAGTTATTAATCAGTCAACTGGCTACTTGGGGCCAATTGCCACAGAAGTAATTGTTTTTACTTTGTGATTTGTTTCTAGAGAGAGCGATTGGACCTCCAGCAAGTCTGACTTGTAGCATGCTGGCTTCCTGAGTTGTTACGCAGATAAGGGTTTGGCTTCCTTCCTGGGCTTGTTGTTACCGGTTGTGGGTTAGAGTTCTGTTTGTATATATGGCCTGGTCATTGTCTGTATATTTGGTCTCTCTTTTTTTTTGAGATGGAGTCTCACTCTGTCATCCAGGCTGGAGTGCAGTGGTGTGATAGCTCACTGCAACCTCCACCTCCCAGATTCAAGCAATTCTTGTGCCTCAGCCTCCTGAGCAGCTGGGATAGCTGGGATTACAGGCACATGCCATCAGGCTAACTTTTGTATTTTTAGTAGAGCCAGGATGGTCTCAAACTCCTGACCTCAGGTGATCCACCCATGTCGAACTTCCAAAGTGCTGGGATTACAGGCGTGAGCCACTGTGCCTGAACTGGCCTCTCATTTTCAAGTTTCCTGCTTTGCTGGGGAGCCAGGGAGAGGAATAGAGTTAACTGCCACAACGCCTACTGCTCTTAAGGAGACCCCAGCCCTTCCTTCAGCTGTTCCTCTTATCAAGTACTTCCTGACTTCTTACAAGTCTTTGTTTAATTTCCAGAGTTCCGAGAAGTTAACTCCAGCAGTTTGGGCCAATGTTTTGTGGCTTCTTAGAATGCACAAGATTTCAGGGTTCCTTATTGTAGTTTCACTAACATCACTTGCCGTATTAATTTTTTTCTTTTTTTCCCTTTTATTATATTAGAAATGGGGGGGGGTCTCACTATATTGTCCAGGCTGGTTTCGAACTCCTGGGTTCAAGTGATCCTCCTGCCTCAGCCTCCCAAAGTGCTGGCATTGTAGGCATGAGCCACCACACCTGGCTATAAGTAGATTGTTCTTCAGAAGTTATTTTCAGTTGACTTTTGGTTTCCTATCTAATTTTGTAATGGTAGGTAACGAAGCCCCTCTGAACCAAGAAGTTTGTATGCAGCCCATTCTTGTCTTCTGTGATTTTCTTTTTTTCTCTCTCTCTCTCTCTTAAGTATAATTAGAGAGTTTATTTGGGCCAAATTCGAGGATTGCAACCCAGGAGACACATAGTCAAGTTGCCCTGAATATATGTGTCTTGTTTTTCTAAGACCACCAGAGCGAGCAAAAGAACCAGCAAGTAGGCAAAGGTCAGGCGCAAGACTGCACGTTTATTTTGGTAACCTAAGGTGTGCGGGAGAAGTCTGTCGGCCTCCGGCAAAGGAGGCCGGCAGAGTCCCCCCGCGGTGGGGCTCTCGGACAGACTTCCCACAGTCCCGACATCCCGACAGGAGTGGGGCTGCAAGAGGGCCGCATGGGCTGTGAGAAGGCCGCCGGGCTGTGAGAAGGCCGCCGGGGCTGTGAGAAGGCCGCGTGGCTCAATGGCGGAGAGCAGCTTTTCTAGGAGTGGGAGGGCAATAGGTGGGGCATGGGCGTGTCAG
>NW_022325633.1:23280-28379 GCF_002776525.5 Piliocolobus tephrosceles | reverse complement strand
CTGACACGCCCATGCCCCACCTATTGCCCTCCCACTCCTAGAAAAGCTGCTCTCCGCCATTGAGCCACGCGGCCTTCTCACAGCCCCGGCGGCCTTCTCACAGCCCGGCGGCCTTCTCACAGCCCATGCGGCCCTCTTGCAGCCCCACTCCTGTCGGGATGTCGGGACTGTGGGAAGTCTGTCCGAGAGCCCCACCGCGGGGGGACTCTGCCGGCCTCCTTTGCCGGAGGCCGACAGACTTCTCCCGCACACCTTAGGTTACCAAAATAAACGTGCAGTCTTGCGCCTGACCTTTGCCTACTTGCTGGTTCTTTTGCTCGCTCTGGTGGTCTTAGAAAAACAAGACACATATATTCAGGGCAACTTGACTATGTGTCTCCTGGGTTGCAATCCTCGAATTTGGCCCAAATAAACTCTCTAATTATACTTAAGAGAGAGAGAGAGAGAAAAAAAGAAAATCACAGAAGACAAGAATGGGCTGCATACAAACTTCTTGGTTCAGAGGGGCTTCGTTACCTACCATTACAAAATTAGATAGGAAACCAAAAGTCAACTGAAAATAACTTCTGAAGAACAATCTACTTATAGCCAGGTGTGGTGGCTCATGCCTACAATGCCAGCACTTTGGGAGGCTGAGGCAGGAGGATCACTTGAACCCAGGAGTTCGAAACCAGCCTGGACAATATAGTGAGACCCCCCCCCATTTCTAATATAATAAAAGGGAAAAAAAGAAAAAAATTAATACGGCAAGTGATGTTAGTGAAACTACAATAAGGAACCCTGAAATCTTGTGCATTCTAAGAAGCCACAAAACATTGGCCCAAACTGCTGGAGTTAACTTCTCGGAACTCTGGAAATTAAACAAAGACTTGTAAGAAGTCAGGAAGTACTTGATAAGAGGAACAGCTGAAGGAAGGGCTGGGGTCTCCTTAAGAGCAGTAGGCGTTGTGGCAGTTAACTCTATTCCTCTCCCTGGCTCCCCAGCAAAGCAGGAAACTTGAAAATGAGAGGCCAGTTCAGGCACAGTGGCTCACGCCTGTAATCCCAGCACTTTGGAAGTTCGACATGGGTGGATCACCTGAGGTCAGGAGTTTGAGACCATCCTGGCTCTACTAAAAATACAAAAGTTAGCCTGATGGCATGTGCCTGTAATCCCAGCTATCCCAGCTGCTCAGGAGGCTGAGGCACAAGAATTGCTTGAATCTGGGAGGTGGAGGTTGCAGTGAGCTATCACACCACTGCACTCCAGCCTGGATGACAGAGTGAGACTCCATCTCAAAAAAAAAGAGAGACCAAATATACAGACAATGACCAGGCCATATATACAAACAGAACTCTAACCCACAACCGGTAACAACAAGCCCAGGAAGGAAGCCAAACCCTTATCTGCGTAACAACTCAGGAAGCCAGCATGCTACAAGTCAGACTTGCTGGAGGTCCAATCGCTCTCTCTAGAAACAAATCACAAAGTAAAAACAATTACTTCTGTGGCAATTGGCCCCAAGTAGCCAGTTGACTGATTAATAACTAGCTACTTTCCTAATTTTTGTGCCTGCTTCCAGCTTAGGACCAAACAGAGAAAGTCAATTTGCTCCCCTAAGCAATCATATAGGAGCCCCATTTCTCGTGAGCCCTCCAGCTTCCCTAGGTCAGTAGCCTCCAATCTGCACACACCTGAGACTTCCCTTTTTTCCGCCAGGAAGCTTCCCCAGTCCCCTGCCTGCTTTTGAGTCTCTGCTGAAACACGGGATAGTGGCTTCCTCCCTTGTTAAAGCAACCTCTGAGTAGATAAATAGCCTTTGCTTCTCTCTTTATTTCCATACAGGTAACAGCACACATCCCCAGCACCAGAGAGAGCAGAACAGACCTCATTCTCAAAGAACTGTCATTATTTGACCTGTCTTCCCTGGAAGACCACTCAAAACACTTGTCTTTATTTTTTTTGACCCAGAACTTTCCCAGTGTTGAAGACTTATGCAGGGAATGTTTGTCAAAAACACAGCCAAAGGCTTTAGTTGTTGCTGCCTGAGGCAATAGATAACAGTTGAGAAAAACAATAATTAATTGAAATTGTTCTATTAATTGGAAATGGTGTTCAAAACCAATATCCGAGTGCTCAGTGTGCTTATTGCTACTAAGGTGTGTGTGTGTGTGTGTGTGTGTGTGTGTGTTTGAGATGGGAGTCTTTTTATGTTGCCCAGGCTGGTCTCGAACTCCTGGACTCAAGTGATCCTCTGACCAGGTAGTTAGGATTACAGACTCATGCACCATTCCCAGCTCACGGTACTGGTTTTTAAATGCCCTTTCAGCCTGCAGGGTAAAAAATAGTCATGCACCACATGACAATGTTCGGGTCAATGATGGATGAGATATATGATGGTGGTCCCATAAGATTATAAGACTGTGGAGGCTAAAGCAATTCCATCTTGGATTCTAATGCACCATGGTGACTTCTCATTAACCCTGGTTCAGGGAGGCTGCTAAGATTTCTATTTCATCTGCTATTACCATAAACCCTGGCCTTGGGTCAAAACAACCTTGACCATAAATCCTGCCCTCAGGCAGATTCCCGTAGCATTCTTGCCTTTCCCTGGGGATCAGCTTCACTTGTCCTACAGATTCCTTCCCTGTGGTAGGAATGGTGTGAGGGTCCACCACCTTTTGGCCACCTGAGACATGGCTTCTGTTCATAAGTCTTTATTAAATGCTTCTTTCTGAGGAGCTGGATTCGTCAGCCTCTTCTTTAGCCCTCCGCTTCCTTGGACTTTGGGGGTAGGTTTGCATAGACTGGCCTGCTATGGAGCAAATACCATGTTTTTACTGTACTTTTCTATGTTAAGATATGTTTAGATACATGAATACCACTGTGTTACGATGGCCTACACTCTTCAGTACAATAACATGCTGTACAGATTTGTAGCCTAGGCACAATCGGTTATACCATACAGCCTAGGTGTGTAGTGGGCTACACCATCTATGTTTGTGTGAGTACACTCTATGATATTTGCACAGTGACAAAATCACCAGACACATTTCTTAAAAGGTGTCCCTGATGTTGAGACAGGAGAAAGAAACAGATCAGGCAGGCAGTTAGGGTGGGTCCTTGGTTGAATTCTTTCAAACAAAAGAACACCCTGCAGGCATAGATAAGGGAACTTACACAAGGAAGTTTGCCTAAGACACGCCCACAGCTGCACAGATAAGAAAGGCCAGCGGATCACCTGAGGTTGGGAGTTTGAGACCAGGCTGATCAACATGGAGAAACTCCATCTCTACTAAAAATACAAAATTAGCTGGGCATGGTGGCGCATTCTTTTACAACCAGCTACTCGGGAGGCTGAGGCAGGAGAATTGCTTGAACCCAGGAGGTGGAGGTTGCAGTGAGCAGAGATCTCACTGTCAGGCCTCTGAGCCCAGGCTAAGCCATCGTATCCCCTGTGACCTGCACACATACATCCAGATGGCCTGAGGCAACTGAAGATCCACAAAATAAGTGAAAATAGTCTTAACCGATGACATTCCACCGTTGTGATTTGTTTCTTCCCCACCCTAACTGATCAATGTACTTTGTAATCTACCCCACCCTTAAGAAGGTTCTTTGTAATCTCCCCAACCCTTGAGAATGTACTTTGAGAGATCCACCCCCTGCCCGCAAAACATTGCTCCTAACTCCACCGCCTATCCCAAAACCTGTAAGAATTAATGATAATCCAATGATAATCCACCACCCTTTGCTGACTGTTTTTTCAGACTCAGCCTGCCTGCACCCAGGTGAAATAAACATCCTTGTTGCTCACACAGAGCCTGTTTGGTGGACTCTTCACATGAACGCACGGAACACTCACCATTGCACTCCAACCTGGGGAACAAGAGTGAAACGCCGCCTCAAAAAAAAAAAAAAAAGACTACATAGGTGACTTTCCCACACATGCCCACAGTGGAAAATTCTGTGCCCTGACATATGCACAGTAAGGGTTACAAAGCAATGTGGAGTAACTCAAGCCAAAGGCACAGATGCACATTAGGAGGACGGGGTAGAGCTACCAGAAGTTTGCACCTTAAGCAAATGAGACACCCAGCCCTCTCCAGTTTCTTATGAAAGCCTTTGCATTCAGCTGTGAAAATGGCAACGCTCTTCAGGTCCCCTCTCTGCAGCAGAAAGCTTTCTTCTCTCACTTATTAAACTTTTGCTCCAACCTCATCCTTTGTGTCCACGCTCCTTAATTCTCTTGGTTGTGAGACAAAGAACTCCAGGTGATACTTCACAGTGAGAGACTGCTCCATTGTGGTGCATTGATGAGACTGTAACACCACTAAGTGGCACATACCTGTATATGTGTTCATACTAACTCATGTCACATATGTGACCAGCAGCATGTATCGACAACTATTTCTATATGTAACTATCTGCATCTACAGTAAGCTAAGAATGAATTCATACTGATGTTTAATCCATCACCACATGGATCATTCTAGCTTCCTCCCCTTGCTTTTGTGTAAACACACTGAGAAATGTAGCTTCTGCCATCTGCCACTATTTACATAATTGCTCTATTCCAGTATATATGAATAGCAGTATCTGAATTATTAGCTCATACCTCCATAGCAAACAACTTTATTAAGTAGAGTACAGTGCTCATGTGCAATTCCTTCTGTCTTTAGTCTTAAGGTGCAGCTCTAATTTCCAAGTTACTTAGCTCAGCAACTTCCCATCCCCTCCACCCCTCACGTCTCCATCCCCTCCAGCAAAGTTGTTGCATGCATTTGTAACACAGTTTGTTGTGTAAACCAAAAATACAATTCTAAGCTCCCAACTGACTGAATAGACCCCTCCTGTCTACCAAGGGGGTCCAAAGAAACCTGAAAAACTACTTCATATGATGACAGGAAAGAGAGGTCAGACATGCCTCATTATATTCTTCTCCTCCCTTTGGAGTTCAGGCACAACTGACCAACATTAACATTAAAACAGAGGTCTTAAGATTGACAAAACAAGACTCTTTATAGTAATAAGATACCAGATTCCAACCTGACTCTAGTATAACATCACTTGACATATAGTGTGCCCTGAAAGAAATCAAAATATTTATCCATGTATA
>NW_022325633.1:17523-18280 GCF_002776525.5 Piliocolobus tephrosceles | reverse complement strand
GCCTCCCGGGTTCAAGCGATTCTCCTGCCTCAGCCTCCTGAGTAGCTGGGATTACAGGCATCCGCCACCACGCCTGGCTAATTTTTGTATTTTTAGTAGACATGGAGTTTCACCATGTTGCCCAGGCTGGGCTTGAACTCCTGACTTCAGGTGATCCACCTGCCTCAGCTTCCCAAGTGCTGGGATTATAGGCATGAGCCACTGGGCCTGGCCCCCAGATATATTTCTTTTCTTTTTTTTTCTTTTTTTTCTTGAGATGGAGCCTTCCTCTGTCGCCCAGGCTGGAGTGCAATGGCACAATCTTGGCTCACTGAAACTGCTGCCTTCCAGGTTCAAGCAATTCTCCTGCCTCAGCATCCTGAGTAGCTGGGATTACAGGTGCGAGCCATCATGCCCAGCTAATCTTTGGGGGTTTTTTTGTTTTTTGTTTTTTGAGATGGAGTCTCGCTCTGTCGCCCAGGCTGGAGTGCAGTGGCACGATCTTGGCTCACTGCAAGCTCCACCTCCCAGGTGCATGCTATTCTCCTGCCTCAGCCTCCCGAGTGGCCAGGACTACAGGCACCTGCCACCATGCCCAGCTAATTTTTTGTATTTTTAGTAGAGACAGGGTTTCACTGTGTTAGCCAGGATGGTCTCGATCTCCTGACCACGTGATCTGCCCGCCTCAGCCTCCCAAAGTGCTGGGATTACAGGCGTGAGCCACCGCGCCTCGCCTTTCTTTCTTTCTTTCTCTCTCTCTCTCTCTCTCTCTCTCTCT
>NW_022325633.1:2535-17423 GCF_002776525.5 Piliocolobus tephrosceles | reverse complement strand
TCTCTTTCTCTCTCTCTCTCCCTTCCTTCCTTCCTTCCTTCCTTCCTTTCTTTCCTTCCTTTCCTTCCTTCCTTTCTTTCCTTCCTTTCCTTCCCCTTCCTTCCTTCCTTCCTTCCTTCCTTCCTTCCTTCTTTCCTTCCTTTCTTTCTTGAGATGGAGTCTCACGCTGTCACCCAGGCTGCAGTGCACTAGCACGATCATGGCTCACTGCAACCTCCGCCTCCTGGGTTCAAACAATTCTCCTGCCTCAGCCTACTGAGTAGCTGAGACTACAGGCACATGCCACCCAACTAATTTTTGTATTTTTAGTAGATACAGGGTTTCACCATGTTGTCCAGGATGGTGTCAAACTCCTGACCTCAGGTGATCCACCTGCCTCAGCCTCCCAAAATGCTAGGATTATAGGCATGAGCCACCATGCCCGGCTCTCTGTCACCTAAATTCTGACAAATTTAGAGAATATTGATTTGAAGGGATGACAACTAATTAACATGCCCCCACTGCCACTGGGTCCCAGAATGACTCAGGATTCCAGGGGTGCCAAGCACATTGGGGTCCACGCAGAGCATCTGGTGGCCCTGGGAATCTGCCCCCACTTGTTTGTCATCTTTTTTTTTTTCGTTTTTATTTTTGTTTTTGTTTTTTGTTTTTTTTTGAGACTGAGTCTGGTTCTGTTGCCCAGACTGGAGTGCAGTGGCATGATCACAGCTCACTGCAACCTCTGCCTCCTAGGGTTCAAGCAGTTCTTGTGCCTCAGCCTCCCGAGTAGCTGGGATTACAGGTGCCTGCCACCAAGTTCAGCTAATTTTTTGCATTTTTAGTAGAGATGGGGTTTCACTGTGTTGGCCAAGCTGGTCTGATCCGCCCACCTTGGCCTCCCAAAGTGCTAGGATTACAAGCGTGAGCCACCGTGCCCGGCCTGGTATGTCGCATTTTCATTTTTATTCAGTTCAAAATATTTTCTTATTTTATTTTTGATTGATTCATGAATTATTTAGATGTGTGATATCCAGTTTCAAATACTTGGGGATTTTCCAGAGATCTTTCTGTTTCTGGTTTATCAGTTGATTCCACTGTGGTCAGAAAACATACTTAGTACAGCTTGCATTCTTCAAAAACATTTTTGAGACTTGCTTTATGAGCTGCATTTTAGGACACAGGGGTGTCTAATCTTTTGGCTTCCCTGGGCCACTTTGGAAGAAGGAGAATTGTCTTGGGCCACACATAAAATACACTAACACTAACAATAGCTGATGAGCTTAAAAAAAATACAATAAATGTATTATTATCACTATTATTATTTTTGAGACAGAATCTCACTCTGTCACCCAGGCTGGAGTGCAGTGGCGTGATTTCAGTTCACTGCAACCTCCACCTCCCGGGTTCAAGTGATACTTGTGTCTCAGCCTCCCAAGTAGCTGGGACTACAGGCCCCCACCACCGTGCCCAGTTAAGTTTTGTGTTTTTAGCAGAGACAGGGTTTTGCCATTGTTGGCCAGGCTGGTCTCGAACTTCTGACTTCAGATGGTCTGCCCACCTCAGCCTCCCAAAGTGCTGGGAATACACATGAGCCACTGCACCCGGGAAGCACCTTCTACATTTATTGTTAATTGTAAAACAGTCTTGAGCTATGCCAAGGATGCCTGGGGATGAACTGAACTGTTTGGAATGTATACCTAACCTGTAATTGTGGCACTGCAACTGCAATGCATTGTCAGGGGTGGGCTGTCCCGCTTACCTGACAACTATGACAATCATTGCTCTGGAAGAATCAGGTTTGTCATTTGAGATTCCAGCTGGCTTTGATGTTTCGCTTCTAGAGACCCACCCAGCGGTGTAAAAAAATAAACAAACTCCGAGAAGCTGTGAGTTTTGAATTGCATAGAGCCAAAAGTTCCAGAGAAAATATTTCAAGCTTTGGGTGTGTTTGAGGAACTGAGAAGTCACAGAATAGCTGGAAAAGAGGATGGAGTGTAAAGTAAACTCAGCTGCACAGACATATGGTCTGTTGGTGGAACTGGAGTCTGACCAGATAATGATCATCAGCGAGGTAGTGCTCTGAAGAAGCCTGGCATCCACAGGCGGGGGTCAGGGCTGCTGTGAACAGTTGTGCAGGTGTGCACTGCACAACTCAGGGCCAGTGTTAACATCACACACAATGGCACATGACAAAAGCTCTGGCTAAGTACAGCCCTGTGGCTTTACCATGTTAAATGCCTTTCATCTTTCTGGGCCAGCCACTGTGAATCTGAGTGTCTGTGAGGGCACAAACCCTGCACGGTTCCTCTGCTCCTGGCAGTGTGGCATCCCATAACTCCTCCCCAGGGCCATGCCAGTGCCATTCAAAAACCCTGTGGGAGGGTGTGGCAGACAGGCCGAGGGTAGCCTCCAGGCTCATGCCCTGTATAACCCCTTCCTCTTGAGTGTGAATGGGACCTGTGACTTGCTTATAACCAGTAGAATATAGCACAGGTGACAGGATGTCACTCCATGACTTAGTTACTGTAGCTACCTAGACAAGCCTCCATCTTACCAGCACACATTGGAGATTTTCCTTCCTGGCTTGATGAAATAAGGACCATGTTATGTTATAAGTTCACCTAACAAAAAAACCACTAACAAGGACCTGAGGGGGACCTTGAGTCAGCAGGCAGCAAAAGCCAGGGCCCCTTGGTCACATGCCCCACCCATTCAGTCCACTGGGCTGCACTGAGCTTGTGCACCAGCTCAGCCCATAGCTGGGCCGTGTGTGCCTCAGCCTGCCTGTGTTACAGCTGCTACCCGTGTTCAGTGTTCCTGAGCTCTTGTCTCATGTCCAGGAAGAATGAGGTTACCCTGACCATCGAAGGGTGAGGAGGGCAGATAATAACTTTATTGAGTGATGGAAAAGTTCTCAGTGGAGAGGGGATGCAAGGGTTGTCCTCCACTCTAAGTTGGGTGGTCTCTCCCTCAGTGTGGCTGGATCTGAGGCTTTTACAGGCTCAGAATGGGGAGTGTGTGCTGACTGGTTTGTGAGTGTGCAAGAAAGGTTAAAACAAAGGCACCGCTCAAAGGTGGGCATGACGGTGTAAAAAACCAATTAGGGTAGGGTAGGTTTCTGTAAAATAGGTGAAGGGTGGGGATCAATCAGAGGAAAGTGCACCAAACGGGAAGACAGGTTCTCAATCCGGTCTGCGGATTTGACTTGTAGCTTGGCTTTCAGGTTTAAACCGTCTTTGTCTTGGAGATAGGGTTTCACTGGGGTTCTGCCCCATCTGCCTAGGCATTTGTCTGCCTTCTGCATCTATCAAGAGGAGGATGTGACCCAGCGGACACCTGATGACAGCCTCATGAGACCCTGCCGTCTCGGAGGACATAGCTGGACTATGCTGGGACTTTTCACTGCCAGGAAATATATTACCCAGCAATAGAAATGAATGCAGAGGGTCTTGAGAAAACAGTCCAGTTGGAAGCAGAAAATAGGGGACTTGTCTTCAGATGGTGAACATGCAATTTGTACTTCAATTCTGTGTTTATTTGGGGTGGCTTGGGGGTGCTGGAGGAAATTACAGTAGGCAAAGTCCCTGTGGGCCACCCCAGGACCCAGCAACTAGCCCAGTAGCCTGGAGGAGTGGGAGGCAGGGCTGGGCCCTGGCCTGGGGAAGGAAGGGGATATTTGCTTGGAACATTCTAGTACAATCAATTGGAATGAAAGGGTTGTCATTTTAACTTTGTGACATAGTTTGGCTAGGTTAGACTTTAAAAATCATTATGTGGCCGGGCATGGTGGTTCACGCCTATAATCGCAACACTTTTGGGAGGCCAAGGTGGGTGGGTCACTTGAGGCCAGGAGCTGGAGACCAGCCTGGCCAGCATGGCAAAACCCTATCTTTACTAAAAAATACAAAAATTAGGTGGGTGTGGTGGTGTGCGCCGGTAATTCCAGCTACTCAGAAGGCTGAGGCACGAGAATCACTTGAACCCAGGAGGCAGAGGTTGCAGTGAACGGAGACTGTGCCAGTGCACTCCAGCCTGGGTGATAGAATGAGACTATCTCAAAAAAGAAAAGAAAAAATATAATGTAATGTTACATGATACACAAAGTAAAACTTCAATACTTAAGAGGGTACATAAATTTCCTTCCTAACCAGTACCCCAGTAACTTTCCTCTGAGTCAACCAACATTGTTTTTGGTTTGACCTGCTAGAAAATTTCAGTGGACAAATTCGATTATTTTTATGTTCCTTTCACCTAACAGAATTTTGCAGGGTTAATTCCACATCAGTATTAACAGATCTGCACTGTTCCTGTTAGTGGCTACATGACTGTCTTTTGTACCGGTGGATGCGTGGTTCCCTGCCTCGCCTGCCCCAGCAAAACATTCAAATGATCTTCCAGAACAAGCCTCGGTTCAAGGTCAAGATGGTCTCAATTCATGCAGAGCTGAAGCTATCGACCCTCACTTTCTGTGGTGACAAAGCCAAGTCCCTCTCAATCACACCCCAGAACCTGGAAGGCTCCTGCTGAAACCCACCCAATTGTCCCGTAGAACTGATGTTTACAGGCCAGGTGCAATGGCTCACACCTGTAATCCCAGCACTTTGGGAGGCGGAGGTGGGCTTGAGACCAGGAGTTTGAGAACAGCCTGGCCAACTTGGCAAAACTCCGTCTCTACTAAAAGTGCAAAAAAATAAAAAAAAATTAGCCGGGTGTGGTGGTGCCTGCCTGTAATCCCAGCTACTTGGGAGACTGAGGCATGAGAATCACTTGAACCCAGGTTGCAGCGAGCCAAGATGGTGTTACTGCACCCCAGCCTGGTCAACAGAGTGAAACTCTGTCTCAAAACAAAACAAAACAAAACAAAACAAAACAAAACAAAACAAGACTGATGTTTATAGTTTATTTTGAGTAAACATAGAAATTGCCCTTCCCAGTTGTGAAATTTGAGAAAGTTATGTTTGTCTTTTCTGAGCTCCTTTCTCAGGAGACCAACCAGCTGGCCTCCCAGATAGTATCAAGAAGCTGAAACTCATCAGTCACTGCATTTGGAAAATGAGAAGCCAAACCCCTCACCTCTGATGACTGCCTAACTGGCCACCTGCTCCCTGTTAACCGACTCCTCTTCCTTACCCCTCCCTAATTCCTGCTTTCCTGCATGTGGTTACATTTCTGCTATATCAACCCCTAATTGTAATCAGTCAGGAAGGATTTGAGACATATTCCCATCTCCTTGGCTGCAGCACTCAATTAAAGCCCTCTTCCTTGGCAATAATAGTGGCTTCAGGGATTGGCATGGCAAGCACTAGAACCTAGGCCAAATTCCTGTTGTTTCGGTAACACTGCCAGCCATGCCAAAGTCCCAGTTTGCCCAAGAAGACTTGTAGGAGCAGCTTTGAGGGTTTGTAACCCTCAAAGTGGGTCTCCCAAAGCACAGAAAGAGGCTGCCCCAGAGCTAGTTCTCTGTTTCCTGGAGAGAGATCCACTGCTACTTGCAAAAGATGGACTGCCCTGCCCTTCCTGCCTATTTCCCCTAGCCCCCATCCAGCCCCTTTCCTGTTCCAGCCCCTAGCGGGATCAGGTGTGGGGTGCACACCTGTAACCATGGAGTACCCTGGGGAGAGCCAGAGGTCTCAATGGCTCTGGTCCTCATGCCATGGGTTTCCACTGAGAGACTGGTACCATCTTTTAGCTCTGGGGTTTGGGGTCCTGGTGTTCCTCCTGATCCCTCCTAGGAAGAGTACAGGCTGCTCATAGGTTGCCATAGGCTGAGCTCTGGTGCAGCTCCAGGGGTCAGGACCCGTCATCCTCCTGGTGCCACCTGCCCATTCTAGCACAAAGAATCCATCAGGTATTGATCAGGGTTTCAGCAGCCAGGAGGCTGGACAGCTCCATGTGAACTCCTACCCAGCATGCTTGGCCTTCTCAAGAAAGAGGGTTATTTTTTGATCAGTTCTCTCCAGCGCTTCTCTGGAACCTTTGATATTCAAAGCACTGTCTTTTGAACCACCTCCACAATCATCTGTGTTGCGTTTGAATTTCAGTGTTGGGTATTTTCATTCTACAACCTACAGGGACACTGACTCACCAAACTGATGGAACAGGGACAGCCACTGTTTTCATCTTTTTAAAATAAGGTTTTTTTTTTTTTTTTAGAACAGCTTGGGATTTACAGAAGAGTTGCAAATAGAGTACAGCGAGCTGCCATATATGCCACACTGTCAACCCTACCACTAACATTTTATGTGAATAGGGTACATTTGTTACTATTAATAAACCAATATTCAAATGCATTATTGTTAACTAAAGCTTATATTTTATTCCTACTTCCTTAGTTTTTTCCTAATATTCTTTCTATATTCAGGAGCCCATCCAGGATACCACATGACATTCAGTTGCCATGTTTCCTTGGGTTCCTCTTGGCTGCAACAGTTTTTCAGACTTCTTTTGTTTTTATTATCTTGACAGTTTTGAGGAGTGCTGGCATATATATGTATATATATACACATACCATCTATACATATACATATTTTTGAGACAGGGTCTCACTCTCTCACCCAGGCTGGAGTGCAGTGGAATAATATTGGCTCACTGCAACCTCCGCCTCCAGGGCTCAGGTGATCCATCTCAGCCTCCCGAGTAGCTAAGACGACAAGCACACACCACCACGCCCGGTTAATTTCTGTATTTTTTGTAGATATGGGGGTTTCACCATGTTGCCCAGGCTGGTCTCAAACTCATGAGCTCAAGCTATCTGCCCGCCTCGGCCACCCAAAGTGCTGGGATTACAGGCGTGAGCCACCGCACCTGGCCTTTTTACTTTCTTTTTCTTTCCCCCTCAGCAGCTACACAGAAATACTCTCTTAATGGAGTCATTTGATGCAAAAAGGTTTTAAGTTTTGATGAAGTCCAATTTATCTATTTGTTCCTTTTGTTGCTTGTGCTTGTGGTTTAATGCTTAAGAAACCATGGCCTGACCCAAGGTCATGAAGATTTACACCTATGTTTCCTTCTAAGAGTTTTAAATTTACATCTAAGCCTTTGACCCATTTCGAGTTAATTTTCACATATGGTGTGAGGTAGAATATACATTCTTGACCAGGCGAGGTGGCTCATGCTTATAATCCCAGCACTTTGGGAGGCCGAGGTGTATGGATCACTTGAGTCCAGGAGTTAGAGACCAACCTGGCCAACATGGTGAAATCCCGTCTCTACTAAAAATACAAAAAAAATTAGCCAGGAGTGGTGGCAGGCACCTGTAATCCCAGCTACTCGGGAGGCTGAGACAGGAGAATTGCTTGAACCTGGGAGGCGGAGGTTGCAGTGAGCCAAGATCACACTATTGCAATCCAGCCTGAGCAACAAGAGCGGAACTCTGTCAAAATAAAAATAAAAATAAAAAATAAAAGAATATACATTCTTTTGCATGTATATCCAGTCG
The DNA here is from genome assembly GCF_002776525.5 of Piliocolobus tephrosceles. Classification (NCBI taxonomy): domain Eukaryota; kingdom Metazoa; phylum Chordata; class Mammalia; order Primates; family Cercopithecidae; genus Piliocolobus; species Piliocolobus tephrosceles. The sequence continues at coordinate 10,006 of NW_022325633.1, read as the reverse complement.
TCCCAGTGACATTTGTTGAAAATACTATTCTTTCTTCATTCAATGGTCTTGGCATGCTTGTTGAAAATCAAATGACCACAGATGTATGGACTCTCCATTCTATTTCATTAATCTATATACCTATCCTTATGCCTGTACCACACTGTCTTGATTACTGTAACTTTGCAGTAAGTATTGAAATCGGGAGGTGTGAGTCCCCAGCAGCTTCCTTTTCAATTATTTTGGCTACTCAGGCCCTCTTACACTACCATATAAATTTGAGGATCAGTTTGTCTATTTCTGCAAGAAAAAAAAAAGGCAGTTGGAACATTTTATTTTATTTTGAGATAGAGTTTCACTCTTGTTGCCCAGGCTGGAGTGCAATGGCATGATCCCGACTCACTGCAACCTCTGCCTCCCAGGTTCAAGCAATTCTCCTGCCTCAGCCTCCTGAGTAGCTGGGACTACAGGCACCTGCCACCACGCCTGGCTAATTTTCGTATTTTTAGTAGAGACAGGGTTTCACCATATTGGCCAGGATGGTCTCGATCTCCTGACCTCGTGATCCGCCCACCTTGGCCTCCCAAAGTGCTGGGATTACAGGCGTGAGCCACCACTCCCGGTCCCCTACTTCTATTTCTTTAGTGATAATTGATATTTAGCTTTTCCTCTCTCTTAAGTTAGTTTCAGTATGTTATATTTTACAATAAAATATTAAGATGGGTTGATTATCTGGGAAAGAATAGAGTACCAAAAATGACCAAGGAAACTTAGAAAACCTGAATATAGGGCCAGGCATGGTGGCTCACACGTGCAATGCCAGCACTTTGGGAGGCCAGAGCAAGAGGATCACTTGAGGCCAACAGTTTGAGGCCAGCCTGGGCAACATAGTGAGACTCTGTCTCCACAAAAAAAAAAAAAAAAAAAAAAAATTAGCGAAGCACAGTGGTGTGTGTCTGTAGTCCCAGCTACTCAGGAGGCTCAGGCAGGAGGATCGCTTGACCCTAGGAGTTCAGAGTTACAGTGAAGTATAATCTTGCCATCATCCAGCCTGGTTGACAGAGTGAGACCCCATCTCTTAAAAAGAGAAAACTTGAATATACCAATAGCTATAGGAGAGATTGAAAAGGAAATCCATTTCAAATAGGCACCATGTAGATAGATAGTTTAATGAACCTGTTTTCTCAAGTTCCGAGAGTTAGATAATTTTATTCTATTATTTAAGCTTTTGATAAAAATAAAATATTCTCATTAGAAAATCTCCCATCAATACTGAAGCACATGGCCAGTCACAGCCTATAGTCCCAGTACTCTGGGAGGCTGAAGCAGAAGGATTGCTTAAGGCCAGGAGTTTGAGATCAGCCTGGGCAACACAGCAAGACCCCATCTCTATAATTTTTTTTTCTTTTTGAGACAGGGTCTTGCTCTGTCGCCCAGGCTGGAGTGCAGTGGCATGATCTTGGCTCACTGCAACCTCTGCCTCCCTGGTTCAAGTGATTCTCATGCCTCAGCCTCCCAAGTAGCTGGGATTACAGATGTGTGCCACCATGCCCAGCTCATTTTTTGTATTTTTAGTAGAGATGGGGTTTCATATATTGGCCAGGGTACTCTCTAACTCTTGATCTCAGGTGATCCACCCATCTTGGCCTCCCAAAGTGCTGAGATTACAGGCGTGAGCCACAGCTCCTGGCCTCTGTGAGAATCTTAAGATGATTGTCATAATGGGTTTTATCACTCTCTTTTTAATTTAATTTTATTTTGAGACAGCGCTTTAATCTGTTGCTCAGGCTGGAGTACAGTGGCGGGATCTCGGCTTACTGCAACCTCCGTCTCCCAGGCTCAGGTGATCCTCCCACTTCGACCTCCAGCATAGCTGGGACTATAGGCGAGTGCCACCATGCCCGGCTATTGTTTTTAGAGATGGGGTTTTGCCATGTTGCCCAGGCTGGTCTTGAACTCCTGACTTCAAGTGATCTGCCTGTCTTGGCCTCCCAAAGTGCTGGGATTATAGGCATGAGTTATTGGCTGGATTTATCACTCTTTACACATTTTGCTAACAATATATATACAAAGAATGGTATCTCCTTTCAATTTGCATTTTTCTGATCATCTTTTTATATATTTATCAAGTATTTCTGTTTTCCTTCTCTGCATTTCTAATGCTCTGTAAACCATTCCAGGGCATAGAATAAGATGGACATTTTCCAATTCATTTTACAAAATCACAGAAACCTGATAGCTCACAAAATCCTGATCAAAAGAGACTCCTTCCCTGCAAAATAACTACAGACTGGCTTATGAATGTACATGCGAAAACACTCAGGAAAACAGGCCTTTTGCGCCTGAACTTGTGGGGGCAGAATGCTATTGTGAAGAGCGTCGTAACTTATACATGGGCCACAGGCCTGCGCAGTAATTCGCCAAAGAAGACTTCCTATGGCCCACACCCATGGGGAAAACATTGGCCTTGATGTGTGTAATGAAAACTGCAGTTGAAAGCATCTTTTCCTGATCCAGCTGATAAAGTTAATACCCTGTTCTGGCCAAAGTGTGAGTAAGTAGAAACTTGAATCAATGCTGGTGTGTCGGGAAGACACAAACATGCGTGAAGGATCTGGCAACAGCTACACAGAGCCTAGGGATCTCCTTGACCCAAATATTCTATTTCTAAACATTCGTATTACGGAAGTGCACATCAGAGCGTTATTTATAAATAGCAATAAACAAAACAGGCTGGGCACCGTGGCTCACACCTGTAATCCCAGCACTTTGGGAGGCCAAGGTGGGTGGATCAATTGAGGTCAGGAGTTGGAGACCAGCCTCGCCAAGAAGGTGAAACCCCGTGTCTACTAAAAATACGAAAGTTAGCTGGGCGTGGTGGCAGGCGCCTGTAATCCCAGCTACTTGGGAGGCTGAGGCAGGAGAATTGTATGAACCCGGGAGGTAGAGGTTGCAGTGAGCTGAGATAGTGCCACTGCACTCCAGCCAGGGTGATAGAGTGAGACTCTGTCTCAAAAAAAAAAAAATTAATAAAAATATAAACAAAACAGATGAACCCACTGCCCTTCAGAGCTTACAAAAACTGTGTAGTCATTTTCTAAAAAAGCGGTAATTTTTAAATTGATAAAGCCATTTACAAAAGAGTATGAGGCCATTTTAATTAATTATTATTTTTTCAGACAGAGTCTCCCTCCGTTGCCCAGGCTGTAGTGCAGTATCACAATCTTGGTTCACTGTGAATTCTGCCTCCTGGGTTCCAGCGATTCTCTCACCTCAGCCTCCTGAGTAGCTGGGACTATAGGTGCGCACCACCACACCCAGCTAATTTTTGTATTTTTAGTAGAGACAGGGTTTCACCATGTAGCCACTGCGCCCAGTAAGTCCTCTTTTTCTTTTTCTTTTTTTTTTTTTAAATACAAGCATCTATCTATCATCTATGTACTTAAGTATAAATTAATGCCAAAATGTATGTTAAATATTATCTGAATGGTTGGAATTAAGGCTGTTTGTTTTGTTTACCTGTATTTTCTTTTTATTCTTTATTCCTTCTTTATTATTATTATTTTTCTGAGACTGAGTTTTGCTCTGTCTGCACTGGAATGCAGTGGCACGATCTCGGTTCACTGCAACCTCGGCTTCCAGGTTCAAGCGATTCTCCTGCCTCAGCCTCCCGAGTAGCTGGGATTACAGGCTACATGGCGCATGCCACCATGCTCAGGTAATTTTTGTATTTTTAGTAGATACGGGGTTTCATCATGTTGGCCAGTCTGGTCTCTATCTCCTGACCTCTAATCTGCCTGCCTTAGCCTCCCAAAGTGCTGGGATTACAGGTGTGAGCCACTGCGCCCGGCCTTGTTTACCTATATTTTCTACAATGCACTTCTATAATAAAAGAAGGTGACAAGACATAGGGGGAAATTGGTAACAAGCTTCATGTCTAATAATAGAGATTTGGCTGATGACGTGTATGTCACATTTATTTACAATTAATGACGCCAATGAATAGTTTTTTTCAGTACCACGTGCTAGGTATTAGATGTTCTTTGGCTGTTCTAGGCTGTACATGTGACTATGCTTTTTGTTCAAAAAAAAAAAAAAAGAAAAGGAAAGGAAAGGGAAAAAAGGAGAGGAGAGAAAAGGAAAAGAAAAGAAAATTTAAAAAAAGAAAAGAAAAACAAATGATAGAAAGAAACAAAGGTAGAGGAGTAAGAGCAGGAGAACTCAGGGCGTCCTGGGCCTGGCTGCCGGGCTCGCTCCCCACAGGGCCCTCGTGGAGTCCCTGGCTCGCGCGCGCCCCTAGCGGGCGTCCGGCGTCCTGCGGGCCGTGCGGTCCTGTGTCCGCGCGTTGCACAACTCCGGGCCCACAGGGCAAGCTGCGCCCGTTTTCTTTCCAGAGTCCCCTGCCCTCCAGGGAGCTGAGTTGAGCCCCAGCTGGACTCTAAGTCGAACCTCCGCAGCCAGGTGTCCGCCAGATGTCTTCCAAGGCCAGCAAGGGAACTGCCTGTGCACGCGTCAGTCTGGCCTGTTTCCTGATCCAGAAAATTATTTTCAGCTGCGCGTGACCTTCCACGGGGCCAAGACTGGAAAACTAGACAGCAGTGATCTTTTTAAAACCGTGGAATCTATGAATTAGGAAAGTCCCCTCCAAACCCGTCAACAGGAATTTACCACTTATTGGTACCAGTTTGGGAACTCATTGCTTTTTAATTAAAAATCGGGGGGCTGGGAGGAAAGGAGGGTCCCCTGGCAGCCTTGGGTGGGCTGTAGAGCTGCAGGAGCGTGACAGCAGGGGCAGTGGGGCTGCCCGTGGGGCCAGCTTGTGGTGGGCTGGGGACTGAGCTGTGCCTGGAGACACACAGATTCCTCCCTGGGCTGGGTGGCCTTATGGTCCCAGCGCTTTCCCACAACTTGTCCTGGCTGTGGGGCTGAGCTTGCCAGCCTTCCTGGGGGAACAGGGGGCCAGGACGGGATTCTATGCCCAGGAAGCTCAGGTGAGGCTTACCAAACAGGTGCAGGACTTGCAGACACAGCTCTCCTTTCCGCACACCCTGGTGAGAGGCAGAGCGGAGGAAACAGGAGGTGCCTCAGTTTCTTCTCCCGGGTAAGACTTAGAGCTGTCCTTGAAGCTGATGGGCCAGAGAGAGTGCGGAGGAGAACCAGAGCATCCCGTGGGGTTCCCTGGGCTGGGCTCCCTCAGGAGGGTTTCCCAGGAGATCGGCCGTGACAGCTGCTGTGTTGGGCACTCCTCCAGGGCAGGGGTGGCCCCGGGAGAGCTTGGGCAGGAGGTGGCATGAGTCACGCAGAGGGTGGCCCACTAGGTTTATGGTACCCGGAGTTGCAAACACTCAGTTGTGAGCCACCCTAGTGTACACATGGCTGGAGGCACACAGCCCCCTTTGTCCTCCCCTCTTCAAATCCCCGTTCCTGATGGTTCTGCTCTCTCCTGTGCCAAGGAGGGCAGCACAGACTCGTTAGTGAACTGGGGGCCCTGGAGTCGGAGAGCTGGCTTCCAATCCTGGCGCTAGTACCCATGCTCACTCAGGGACACTGGGCATGCGTTGACACCTGCCTGTGCCTCAATCTCCTTAACTGCAAAATGGACATAACCTCCAGGCTGATGAAGACTAGGAGAGCAGAGGTCAGGGACAGGCCCCTTCATAGGGGCTTAGTGCCTTTCTGTTCCTCCATTGCTTTCTCCCGGGCTGGCCTGCTGTGTGAGGCTGGCCGGCAGACATCTGTCTCTCTCAATTAAAAAAATTTTTTTAGTAGGGACAGGATCTCACTGTGTTGCCCAGGCTGATCTCAAACTCCTGGCCTCAAGCGATCCTTCCACCTTGACCTCCCAAAGTGCTGGGATTGCAGGGGTGGCATCTCCTGGCCTCAGGAAGCAGGCCCAGGCTGCACTCCTGCCCTCCTCCCCAACCTCCCGCTGCAGGCTGGTTTGGCAGCAGTCCTGCCCTCCTTCCCCACCTCCTGCTGCAGGTTGATTTGTCGGTCCTGCCCTCCCCCCATCGCCATCCCCCTGGGGAACATGGGCATCAGTGAAGAGGAGAGTTGCCCATTTTTCAGAAGCGGGATGACAAGTCCCTGCTGCCTTTCACCAGTGCCCGTGAATGCACCTGCTTGGGAATCCTCTTTGGAATCTCCCTGAGGTCTTTCTGCTCCTCCCCGTGGCTCCCTCATTAAACCACATTTTCCCACAATGAGAATGTGCCATGATGTGCATTGATGCAAAACAGGTCTTTATTCAATCTTGTGATGTTTCTGTAGCCAATGCCTTACTGCAGTGCTGTTTTCCATGCCTTTTCACGTGAATTACAACACTTTAATTCCATTCCACCTGAAATTGGCTGTGTTGGGTCAGGCAGAAAACCCCACTGCCGTGGGTGACACTTTTATGGTTGGGGAGGTGGCTCTTGTCCTGGGCTAAGTTGTGTACCTGCCTCAGAATGTGACTTCACATCTTGAAGTCCTAACCTGCAGTACCTCAGAATGTGACTGGGTTTGGACCCAGGGTCTTTACAGAGGTGACTAAGGTTAAATGAGGTCACTGGGTGGGCCCTAACCCAATGTGACTGTGCCCTTATAAGGAGAGAAGATTAGGGCCAGTTGTGATGGCTCACACCTGTAATCCCAGCACTTTGGGAGGCCAAGATGGATGGATCACCTGTGGTCAAGAGTGCGAGACCAGCCTGGCCAACATGGTGAAACCCTGTCTCTACTAAAAATACAAAAATTAGCCAGGCATGGTGGCACATGGCTGTAATTCCAGCTACTTGGGAGGCTGAGGTGGGAGAATTGCTTGAATCCGGGAGGTGGGGGCTGCAGCAAGCAGAGGTTGCACCACTGCACTCCAGCCTAGGTGACCGGGTGAGACCCCGTCTCAAAAGAAAAAAAAAAAGATTAGGATGCAGGCACAGAAGGATGACCATGTGAGGCAGGGAGGAAATGACAAGCCAAGAAGAGAGGAAACCAACCCTGCCGACCCCTTGATCTCAGGCTTCCAGCCTCCACAGCTGCAAGAAACGCACTTCTGTCGTTTAAGTCCCCAGTCTTACAGCAGCAGCTTGAGCAGACCCTGACTGCACTGCTTTATCCTCAGCTGAGCCCTAGGAAAAGGAGAGAATCCCCAAACTTGATCGTTTCCTATCATTATGATCACCGATTATTCTCTGACTCACCCGCACCTTCTGTACAGAAGGGCTGGGGACACTGAGAGACAGGAGCATTTGCCCACGTATGTTCATGCGCACCTGCAGCCACAGCCCCCAGCCCTCTGTGAAAGTGAATCACCATGGCCCCAGTTAGCAGCGTTTGTGATGTGCCCGGCACATGGCCAAGGGCTGTCTTCACTGTGAGTCCCTGAAGTGTCCACGGCCAGCCCTCTGCAGGCAATGACACTGAAGCCCAGAGGGTTGAGGAGCTTGCCCCTCCCTCCCTCCCTCCCTTCCTTCCTTCCTTCCTTCCTTCCTTCCTTCCTTCCTTCCTTCCT
>NW_022325633.1:0-2435 GCF_002776525.5 Piliocolobus tephrosceles | reverse complement strand
TTTTTTTTGTAGAGATGGGGTCTCACTATGTTGCCTAGGCTGGTCTCAAACTCCTGGGCTCAAGTGATCCTCCAGCCTCAGTCTCAGCCTCCCGAAGTGCTGGGATGACAGGTGTGAGCCACTGCACCCAGCCTGCCTCACCATGTTTAATTGGCATAGCCAGCATTTTGTTTGAACTCAGGCAGCTTGGTGCCATCACTTCTATGCTACAACTTTTGAAAAAATTATTTTTAAAAAACATTTTATTTACATTATATACGTTCACACCTATGACCATCTGAAACTTTTTTCTTTTGAGATGGGGTCTCGCTCTGTCACCCAGGCTGAAGTGCAGTGGCGCGATCTCGGCTCGCTGCAGCTTCCCACCTCTGGGCTTAAGTGATCCTCCCACCTCAGCCTCCAGAGTAGCTGGGAACACAGGTGTGCGCCACCACACCTGGCTAAATTTTTGTATTTTTGGTAGAGACGGGGTTTTGTCATGTTTCCCAGGCTGGTCTCGAACTCCTGAGCTCAAGCAATCTGCCCTCCTCAGCCTCCCAAAGTACAGGGATTACAGGTGGGAGCCATTGCACCCGGCCTGACCATCTGAAACGTTTTAAAGGTGGCACTGCTTCTTGTAGGAAGAGACTTCAGGTGGCAGGGGCAGGGCTGGGATGTAGGTGCTCTCATGGCAGGCTGCACTGGGGATGGAAAGCAGCTGCCACCTGTCATGGACATGCACCTCCAGTCACCCCGTCTGCCTCCTGCCCTGCCCCCAGAAAACAGGGAGCAAACTTCCCCAGCCTCCTGCCAGGGTGTCTGTGGGGAAGGGATTGGCATGGGGGCATGAGTGCTGTTCCCAGGTCCAAGGATTGTGGCTGGTGTGGGGCAGAGAGGGATGCTTTGGAGGGCTGCCCTCTTTCTGCTGTTCCTCTGCACCCCCTTCATATTTTTGTAACCCAAATAAAAACGGGCACCCATGGCCCACCTCACACAGGCCCAGGAAGAAAAAACAAAGTCAGATCCAAGTTCACCTCCTAAAACAGCCTTGAAAAGCAGTTTAGGTCCTTCTTTAAATTTGTTCTAGGGGGAACCAAAGGGCAATTTTGTTCACAATCTAGAGAAAAATGTCTTGAAACCTCTTTCCTCTCCCATTCTCAAGGCTCTTAGCCTACATGTGCTGTCTTCTTGCATTCCATCCTCATCCCTGTCCCTGCAAAATATGGGTCCTCTGGCAGGTGGCCTGCTCTTTGGAGCTCAAACACCATCCTTGGAATAGGGCATATGACCAACGCTAAGGCATCTTTTCCATGCACATAAAATTATTGAAAGATGAAGAGGTTTCTCAGTCACACAGCCAAAAAGGGGTCCAGTCAAGACCCAGAACCTGCTGGGCATCGTGGCTCACATCTGTAATCCCAGCACTTTGGGAGGTCGAGGTGGGTGGATTACTTGAGGTCAGGAGTTCAAGACCAGCCTGGCCAACATGGTGAAACCCCGTCTCCACTAAAAATGTAAAAATTAGCCAGGTATGGTAGCGGGTGCCTGTAATCCCAGCTACTTGGGAGGCTGAGGCAGGAGAATTGCTTGAACCTGGGAGGTGGAGGTTGCAGTGAGCAGAGATTGTGCCACTGCACTCCAGCCTGGGAGACAGAGCGAGACCCTGTCTCAAAAAAAAAAAAAGGGGGGGGGGTGCTCAGAACCTGCTAAGTCTGATCTAATGCCAGGGAGTGACAGCCCAGTAGTTGGGATGTGGCACCTAGATCCAGACCATAGCCTGTTGTTACCATTTCTGCTACTTGTATGATGTGCTCTTCCCCCACTTGGATATGGCCTGGGGAATGTGTTCACACACACACCAAAACTGAGATCAGTTCCCTCTCCTTTTTCATAATTTGCCTTTCTCAATTAACTCTACACTATGACAAAAAATTTCCATGTACTTAATTTAAGAACTTGTTTTTCCCGGCCAGGCATGGTGGATGGCTCACGCCTGTAATCCCAGCACTTCGGGAGGCCAAGGTGGGTGAAACACTTGAGGTCAGGAGTTCCAGACGAGCCTGGCAAACAGGGGAAACCCTGTCTCTACTAAAAATACAAAAATACAGCGAGGCGTGCTGGTGCACACCTGTAATCTCAGCTACTTGGGAGACTGAGACAGGAGAATCGTTTGAACCCGGGAGGTGGAGGTGACAGTGAGTGAACCAAGATCGTGCCACTGCACTCCAGCCTGGGTGACAGAGTGAGACTCTAAAGAAAAAAAAAGAACCTATTTTCCCTGTCATCTGGATTGGATTGAACAGTTTTTCCCTGTCATCTCGGTTTGATCTGACTGAACAGTTTTTCCCTGTCATCTGGATTGAGCAGTTTTTCCCTGTCATCTGGGTTTTAATCTGATTGACAGTCCTCCAGTGTTGGTCTGGGTTTTAATCTGATTGACAGTCCTCCAGTGTTGG
>NW_022325631.1:0-6174 GCF_002776525.5 Piliocolobus tephrosceles | reverse complement strand
AATAACACAGTCACACCCGCACACACAGTCACACACACAGAATAACAGTCACACCCGCACACACAGTCACACACACAGAATAAGTCATACCCACACACAGTCACACACAGAGTAACATAGTCACACCCACACACACAACACAGTCACACCCACGCACACAGTCACACACACAGAATAACACAATCACACCCGCACACACAGTCACACAGAATAACACAGTCACACCCACACACACAGTCACACACACAGAATAACAGTCACACCTGCACACACAGTCACACACACAGAATAACACAGTCACACCCACACACAGTCACACACAGAGTAACATAGTCACACCCACACACACAACTAACACAGTCACACCCACGCACAGTCACACACACAAAATAACACAGTCACACCTGCACACACAGTCACACACACAGAATAACAGTCACACCCACACACAGTCACACACACAGTCATACACAGAGTAACAGTCACACAGTCACACACAGAATAACACAGTCACACCTGCACACACAGTCACACACACAGAGTAACACAGTCATTCCCACACAGTCTCACACACAGAGTAACAGTCACACACACACACACAGTCACACACACAGAATAACACAGTCACACCTGCACACAGTCACACACACAGTATAACAAGTCACACACACACACAGTCACACACACAGAATAACAGTCACACCCACACACACACACAGAGTAACACAGTCACACCTGCACACACAGAATAACACACACACACACACACAGTCACACACACAGAATAACAGTCACACCCACACACAGTCACATACACAGAATAACAGTCACACCTGCACACAGTCACACACACAGTAACACAGTCACACCTGCATGGTCACACACACAGAGTAACACAGTCACACCTGCACAGTCACACACAGACTAACACAGTCACACCTGCACACACCAGAGCTGGATACACTGAGATCACAGACCAGCAAGGGCTGGGCCCCTCCTCACAGATACCTGGGGCCTCGGGTGCAGGCTCTTCCTGTCTGTTCCCGAGGCATCACCGGGCTTGGCCTTCTGTCCCTCAGCTCCCTGCACCCCATCCACACTTCTGCCCATGTCCCCACCTGTAGCTGGGCTTCCAGAAGGTTCTGGCTCCCCAAAGGAGCCCCTCCATGGTCCCTCCTAGGTGTCCTCTGAGTTCAGGCCCCTCCTCTCGGGCCCCTGCAGCCCCCAGGACCTGTCCCTTCTCCAGTGACTGAGAAGAGTGTCCACTCCCCCATCACCTTCGACTTGGCCTCTCCCTCTGCCCCACATGACAGCCCCATCCAAACACGGCAGCCAGTGCCGTGGCCTTGTAGTTTCAGCTTCAGCACACCGCAGCCACGTGGGGCCACCCACCGCCCAGCATGGGCTGAGCCCATCAGACACCAGGCAGCTCATCGCAGCAGCCTCCCCCAATAGAGCCCCTGAGCCTCCTAGGTGTTGCAGTCCCCACCCCACCCCCACAAGGTGCACCCAAACCTCCCCACCCAACCAGTCCCAAGAGGCATCCCCAGCCTAAGAGACCAGAAGGAGCCCCGAGTGGCTTCTCGGCTTCTCCAGCAGAACCATGGCTGTGGTGTGGGCCCGTTTTCCCTAGAGGAGCAGTTGTGGCTGTGCCTTCCACTGGGTCAGGAGAGGAACCCAGGGTTGCTGACAGTGGGCGGTGGCCTCAGGGGCTGCTTCTCGTCTCTATCTTGTTGGGAACCGCCGGGACTCCACTGTCCACGACCCAGTCTCAGCCTTGGGCCCTCAGTGAGGGTCTGGTCAGTCTGCTGCACCAGGCCCCAGCTTCCTCCGCTTCTAGGATGTGACCACCTGTGAGTGGAGAAGCCGAGGGTGCCCTAGGGCCAGTGGTTTGGGGCCACAAGGAAAGAATAAGTATGACAAGAACAGCAGTAGAGTTTGCGTGAGCCGGGCACTGCACTGTGAACTTGTATTTATGAAACTCTCAGAGAAGCCCCTTGAGGGAGGGCCTGTCCTCGTCCCCATTTCACAGAAGAGGAAAACAGGGTTCAAGTCACTTGCCCGAGTTCCCTCAGGAATCTGTCCAATAAGATTCCTTGAGATACTCCAATACACAGGACAGATGAAGGCAAAGAGGGGCTGGGATGCCCCTCCCCGTTCTCTCCTCTATTCCCCCCTCAGCTCCTCCCCTACCTGCCCCAGGGCCACAATGGGGCCTGGCCTCGCCCCTGTGTTCACGAGCTGGCCTTTCCTGAGAGGCCCCATGAGGGCGAGCAGATAGGAGGTGGGAGCTTCTCACACAATTTTGACCTGCGGTACTGACGGCATCTCTCAGACAAACTGCAGCTGGGCCAACCTGGGTAGGGGTGTTGTGCTGGGACCTGAGTCAGGGACCACCGGAGGAGGTAGCCCTTGAGCCGCCCTGGAGCCCGGGCCATGGCTGGGTCGGTCAGCTAGGCAGGCCTGGGAGCTTCGGGTGGAGTCCTCCCACATGGGACTGGAGAAAAGAGGGATTCATTGAAAATTACCACCAAAACAGCACCTACGGGGATGGCCCACAGGTCCATTCCAGGAACGTTATCAGTGAAGCCAGGCTGGGGCTGTCCTCTTACCAGTAAGCATTTGTCACCTTAGTTGACCATGCTTTTTAAGACACTGTCCAGTCCACAACATTCACTCTGCCATCTCCACTTCCAGAAATCTCACCCCTGCCTGGGATCCAGGGACTCCTGAGCCCTCAGCCAGCTCTTCCTCCACCTGCCTCGTTTCCTAAGGCCCCAATCGTAACCCACCTGTACTCTTATGTCACAAACTGGTTATGAGAGCTGGAAGAAAATGGGACAATTGTCTCGGCTCATCCCCCACTTCTCCCCCAGAAAGCCAGGGAGCCCTGAGGACCCTAGTGGCTAGCCCAAGGTCACACCGCCAGTGGCAGAGCCCCAGACCCTGGCTCCAGCAGCCCCCGGGCCCCCAGGTGGGGGTGCAGAGCCCAGTGCTTCACCCAGGGCTGAGCTGCACACGCAGAATGTTTCCAGAATCTGTTTTAGGGCTGTGGCATCTTCAAGGACAAGGACCTTCACCTTGCCATGTGATTTGCCAGCCGTGTGTGTGTGCATGCGTGCGTGTGCATGTGTGTGCATGCCTGCACGTGTGTGCGCGTGTGTATGTGTACGTGTGTGTGCGTGTGCATGTGTGTGTATGTGTGAATGTGTGTGTGCACGTGTGTGCGCGTGTGTGTATGTGTACGTGTGTGTGCGTGTGCGTGTGTGTATGTGTGAATGTGTGTGTGCACGTGTGTGTGCGTGTACATTGTATGCATGCGTGTGTATGTGTGAATGTGTGCGTGTGTGTGCATGTGCGAGCGTGCGTGTGTGTGTGTGTGTAGAAACAGTAAACGTCAAGTGGCACTATCCCCTCCAAAGTTCTATTGTTTTATTCAGTGGTCACGACATGGGGTTTTCGTTGGTTCCAGGCCTGCTGTTTGCTGCTGGTTGTGGTTGTGGAGGGGTGTGTTATACTTTGTGGACATGAATCTCCTGCCACACATCTTTCTAGGTGGCCACTCACAGCTGTGCTACCACTTGCCTCAGATTAATAAGATTTATTTTGATTAAGGAAAGTAACCTTTCCCAGGACACCAGGACACTGGCTGCTTTTCACATCACAGCACTGACAGACCCTCATGACCACTGCCCCATTATAGGGAAACAGACCAAGGGAAACGAGACACTGAAATTCAGAGGCTGGTTTTATGTAGAAGAAGGTGTTCCCAGAGCACTCTGATCAAAAAGGTCTGATCCAAAAGATTTCACCCAACTTCGTAAACTTCAGAGTGTCAGCTGTTCTGGAAGAAGGACAGTATGCCTATTCTGCCACTTGGAAAAGATGACAATAGACATCAGAAATCAATGTGACAGGCCGGGCATGGTGGCTTATGCCTGTAATCCCAGCACTTTGGGAGGCCAAGGTGGGCGGGCAGATCACTTGAGGTCAGGAGTTCGAGACCAGCCTGGCCAACATGGTGAAACCCCCGTCTCTACTAAAACTACAAAAAATAGCCAGGCGTGGTGGCACACATCTGTAACCCCAGCTACTCAGGAGGCTGAGGCAGGAGAATCACTTTAACCCAGGAGGCAGAGGTTGCAGTGACCTGAGATGACGCCATTGCACTCTAGGCTGAGCAAGAGAGTAAGACTCAAAAAGAAAAAAGAAAAAGAAAAAAGAAAAGAAAAGAAAGGGGAGGGGAGGGGAGAGGAAACGCGACAGAAAACACTGCGCTGAGACCAGGTCTTCCTTACCGTCCCGCCTCCACACACTCCCAACTCACAGGGACAATAACGGCTTTCAGCTTTCCTTCTTCCTTGTCAGGTCACGATGGGCAGCGGGTGAGGTCCACAGGCAAGGCCTGTCGTAGCTGGGATGGGCAAAACTCTGCTCTTACCAGGGTACCCTGTCTGGTCAAGTTCCTGGTCAAGTATTTGCATTTTACAAGGCTGGGAACCAAGAACTGAATGCCAGCACATAAGGAGGTAAAGGAGAGGTGGACCGGGCCTGGAAGCACTGTCCTTTCTTCAGCCTTCTTCAGCCTTCTCTGATGGGCCCAGGATGGGAGGCAGTGTTGACGCAGGGAGGGCCTGGGGTCTCTGCTAAGCTGATTGGGAAACCAATGGCAAGGGTGTGTGTGTGTGTGTATGATTTTTGATTTGGGGTTTTTGGTGGTGGTTGTTCTTTTTTTTAATTAATTAATTTTTTTTTTTTTTTTTTTTTTTTGAGAAAGAGTCTTACTCTGTCGCCCAGGCTGGAGTGCAGTGGCATGATCTCGGCTCATTGCAACCTCCACCTACCGGGTTCAAACAATTCTCCTGCCTCAGCCTCCAGAGTAGCTGGAATTACAGGCGTGTGCCACCACGCCCAGCTAATTTTTGTATTTTTAGTAGAGATGGAGTTTTGCCATGTTGGCCAGGCTGGTCTCAAACTCTTGAGCTCAGGCGATCTGCCCGCCTTGACCTCCCAAAGTGCTGGGATTACAGGTGTGAGCCACCGCACCTGGACTCCAAAGGTAATTCTAATTTAAAAAATAAGATTGAGTGGCTTTGTTGTGTCCTAAGCTAGAGAAACACTCCCTTATCCAGAGCTTGTCATAAAAATCCATGTCATAGAATGTCATAGAAATCCATGTCATAGAATGTCATGGAAATCCATAGGAAAAAAAATGAATTGGAAGTCAAAATATCTTTAAAAGACAAGGGAGAAATATGGAATTTAGCATGGGAAATGAAACTGCCCAACTACGTCACTGCTCCCAAAGTTGCTTGTCTTAATGAGCTCCCAGAAATAAAATTGCTCTGGGGACAGGGTTTCTTGTAAACCAAGAAGCAGCTCTGGATTGGAAAAATCTTCAAAGAAAGGACCTCCCTGTTGGATTTGCCACTAAGGAGGCCACAGACAGCCTGGGAACGTAGGGGCGGAGGCAGCACCAGAATGCACAATGAGTCTGAGCCTGGGAACAGGTCATTCCTGCCGGAGAGAAAGCCCTGAGGCCTCTGGAGATGCTCTCTGCCTCTTGTTCATCAGAAATGAAAACTGGGCTGGGCATGGTGACTCACGCCTGTAATCTCAGCACTTTGGGAGTCTGGGGGTGTTGAGGGGGATTATTTGAGGTCAGGAGTTCCAGACCAGCTTAACTTGGTGAAATCCCCAATCTCTACTAAAAATCCAAAAAAATTAGCTGGGCATGGTGGCAGGCGCCTGTAATCCCAGCTACGCTGGAGGCTGAGGTAGGAGAATCACTTGAATCTGGGAGGCAGAGGTTGCTTTGAGCTGAGATCACACCACTGCACTCCAGCCTGGGCGACAGGGTGAGACTCCAACTCATAGACAGGTATAGATAGATAGATAGATAGATAGATAGATAGATAGATAGATAGACAGACAGATACATAGATAGATAATCGATAGATAGGTGATAGATACATAGATAATAGATAGATAGGTGATAGATAGATAGATAGATAGATAGATAGATAGATAGATAGATAGATAGATGATAGATAGATATAGATAGGTGATAGATACATAGATAATAGATAGATAATAGGTGATAGATACATAATAGATAGATAGATAGATAGATAGATAGATAGATAGATAGATAGATAGATAGATAGATAGATA
>NW_022325630.1:0-6174 GCF_002776525.5 Piliocolobus tephrosceles | reverse complement strand
TATCTATCTATCTATCTATCTATCTATCTATCTATCTATCTATCTATCTATCTATCTATCTATTATGTATCTATCACCTATTATCTATCTATTATCTATGTATCTATCACCTATCTATATCTATCTATCATCTATCTATCTATCTATCTATCTATCTATCTATCTATCTATCTATCTATCACCTATCTATCTATTATCTATGTATCTATCACCTATCTATCGATTATCTATCTATGTATCTGTCTGTCTATCTATCTATCTATCTATCTATCTATCTATCTATCTATCTATACCTGTCTATGAGTTGGAGTCTCACCCTGTCGCCCAGGCTGGAGTGCAGTGGTGTGATCTCAGCTCAAAGCAACCTCTGCCTCCCAGATTCAAGTGATTCTCCTACCTCAGCCTCCAGCGTAGCTGGGATTACAGGCGCCTGCCACCATGCCCAGCTAATTTTTTTGGATTTTTAGTAGAGATTGGGGATTTCACCAAGTTAAGCTGGTCTGGAACTCCTGACCTCAAATAATCCCCCTCAACACCCCCAGACTCCCAAAGTGCTGAGATTACAGGCGTGAGTCACCATGCCCAGCCCAGTTTTCATTTCTGATGAACAAGAGGCAGAGAGCATCTCCAGAGGCCTCAGGGCTTTCTCTCCGGCAGGAATGACCTGTTCCCAGGCTCAGACTCATTGTGCATTCTGGTGCTGCCTCCGCCCCTACGTTCCCAGGCTGTCTGTGGCCTCCTTAGTGGCAAATCCAACAGGGAGGTCCTTTCTTTGAAGATTTTTCCAATCCAGAGCTGCTTCTTGGTTTACAAGAAACCCTGTCCCCAGAGCAATTTTATTTCTGGGAGCTCATTAAGACAAGCAACTTTGGGAGCAGTGACGTAGTTGGGCAGTTTCATTTCCCATGCTAAATTCCATATTTCTCCCTTGTCTTTTAAAGATATTTTGACTTCCAATTCATTTTTTTTCCTATGGATTTCCATGACATTCTATGACATGGATTTCTATGACATTCTATGACATGGATTTTTATGACAAGCTCTGGATAAGGGAGTGTTTCTCTAGCTTAGGACACAACAAAGCCACTCAATCTTATTTTTTAAATTAGAATTACCTTTGGAGTCCAGGTGCGGTGGCTCACACCTGTAA
The DNA here is from genome assembly GCF_002776525.5 of Piliocolobus tephrosceles. NCBI lineage: Eukaryota > Metazoa > Chordata > Mammalia > Primates > Cercopithecidae > Piliocolobus > Piliocolobus tephrosceles. Next base: position 5,024 of record NW_022325630.1, on the reverse strand, counting down.
TCCCAGCACTTTGGGAGGTCAAGGCGGGCAGATCGCCTGAGCTCAAGAGTTTGAGACCAGCCTGGCCAACATGGCAAAACTCCATCTCTACTAAAAATACAAAAATTAGCTGGGCGTGGTGGCACACGCCTGTAATTCCAGCTACTCTGGAGGCTGAGGCAGGAGAATTGTTTGAACCCGGTAGGTGGAGGTTGCAATGAGCCGAGATCATGCCACTGCACTCCAGCCTGGGCGACAGAGTAAGACTCTTTCTCAAAAAAAAAAAAAAAAAAAAAAAATTAATTAATTAAAAAAAAGAACAACCACCACCAAAAACCCCAAATCAAAAATCATACACACACACACACACCCTTGCCATTGGTTTCCCAATCAGCTTAGCAGAGACCCCAGGCCCTCCCTGCGTCAACACTGCCTCCCATCCTGGGCCCATCAGAGAAGGCTGAAGAAGGCTGAAGAAAGGACAGTGCTTCCAGGCCCGGTCCACCTCTCCTTTACCTCCTTATGTGCTGGCATTCAGTTCTTGGTTCCCAGCCTTGTAAAATGCAAATACTTGACCAGGAACTTGACCAGACAGGGTACCCTGGTAAGAGCAGAGTTTTGCCCATCCCAGCTACGACAGGCCTTGCCTGTGGACCTCACCCGCTGCCCATCGTGACCTGACAAGGAAGAAGGAAAGCTGAAAGCCGTTATTGTCCCTGTGAGTTGGGAGTGTGTGGAGGCGGGACGGTAAGGAAGACCTGGTCTCAGCGCAGTGTTTTCTGTCGCGTTTCCTCTCCCCTCCCCTCCCCTTTCTTTTCTTTTCTTTTTTCTTTTTCTTTTTTCTTTTTGAGTCTTACTCTCTTGCTCAGCCTAGAGTGCAATGGCGTCATCTCAGGTCACTGCAACCTCTGCCTCCTGGGTTAAAGTGATTCTCCTGCCTCAGCCTCCTGAGTAGCTGGGGTTACAGATGTGTGCCACCACGCCTGGCTATTTTTTGTAGTTTTAGTAGAGACGGGGGTTTCACCATGTTGGCCAGGCTGGTCTCGAACTCCTGACCTCAAGTGATCTGCCCGCCCACCTTGGCCTCCCAAAGTGCTGGGATTACAGGCATAAGCCACCATGCCCGGCCTGTCACATTGATTTCTGATGTCTATTGTCATCTTTTCCAAGTGGCAGAATAGGCATACTGTCCTTCTTCCAGAACAGCTGACACTCTGAAGTTTACGAAGTTGGGTGAAATCTTTTGGATCAGACCTTTTTGATCAGAGTGCTCTGGGAACACCTTCTTCTACATAAAACCAGCCTCTGAATTTCAGTGTCTCGTTTCCCTTGGTCTGTTTCCCTATAATGGGGCAGTGGTCATGAGGGTCTGTCAGTGCTGTGATGTGAAAAGCAGCCAGTGTCCTGGTGTCCTGGGAAAGGTTACTTTCCTTAATCAAAATAAATCTTATTAATCTGAGGCAAGTGGTAGCACAGCTGTGAGTGGCCACCTAGAAAGATGTGTGGCAGGAGATTCATGTCCACAAAGTATAACACACCCCTCCACAACCACAACCAGCAGCAAACAGCAGGCCTGGAACCAACGAAAACCCCATGTCGTGACCACTGAATAAAACAATAGAACTTTGGAGGGGATAGTGCCACTTGACGTTTACTGTTTCTACACACACACACACACGCACGCTCGCACATGCACACACACGCACACATTCACACATACACACGCATGCATACAATGTACACGCACACACACGTGCACACACACATTCACACATACACACACGCACACGCACACACACGTACACATACACACACGCGCACACACGTGCACACACACATTCACACATACACACACATGCACACGCACACACACGTACACATACACACGCGCACACACGTGCAGGCATGCACACACATGCACACGCACGCATGCACACACACACGGCTGGCAAATCACATGGCAAGGTGAAGGTCCTTGTCCTTGAAGATGCCACAGCCCTAAAACAGATTCTGGAAACATTCTGCGTGTGCAGCTCAGCCCTGGGTGAAGCACTGGGCTCTGCACCCCCACCTGGGGGCCCGGGGGCTGCTGGAGCCAGGGTCTGGGGCTCTGCCACTGGCGGTGTGACCTTGGGCTAGCCACTAGGGTCCTCAGGGCTCCCTGGCTTTCTGGGGGAGAAGTGGGGGATGAGCCGAGACAATTGTCCCATTTTCTTCCAGCTCTCATAACCAGTTTGTGACATAAGAGTACAGGTGGGTTACGATTGGGGCCTTAGGAAACGAGGCAGGTGGAGGAAGAGCTGGCTGAGGGCTCAGGAGTCCCTGGATCCCAGGCAGGGGTGAGATTTCTGGAAGTGGAGATGGCAGAGTGAATGTTGTGGACTGGACAGTGTCTTAAAAAGCATGGTCAACTAAGGTGACAAATGCTTACTGGTAAGAGGACAGCCCCAGCCTGGCTTCACTGATAACGTTCCTGGAATGGACCTGTGGGCCATCCCCGTAGGTGCTGTTTTGGTGGTAATTTTCAATGAATCCCTCTTTTCTCCAGTCCCATGTGGGAGGACTCCACCCGAAGCTCCCAGGCCTGCCTAGCTGACCGACCCAGCCATGGCCCGGGCTCCAGGGCGGCTCAAGGGCTACCTCCTCCGGTGGTCCCTGACTCAGGTCCCAGCACAACACCCCTACCCAGGTTGGCCCAGCTGCAGTTTGTCTGAGAGATGCCGTCAGTACCGCAGGTCAAAATTGTGTGAGAAGCTCCCACCTCCTATCTGCTCGCCCTCATGGGGCCTCTCAGGAAAGGCCAGCTCGTGAACACAGGGGCGAGGCCAGGCCCCATTGTGGCCCTGGGGCAGGTAGGGGAGGAGCTGAGGGGGGAATAGAGGAGAGAACGGGGAGGGGCATCCCAGCCCCTCTTTGCCTTCATCTGTCCTGTGTATTGGAGTATCTCAAGGAATCTTATTGGACAGATTCCTGAGGGAACTCGGGCAAGTGACTTGAACCCTGTTTTCCTCTTCTGTGAAATGGGGACGAGGACAGGCCCTCCCTCAAGGGGCTTCTCTGAGAGTTTCATAAATACAAGTTCACAGTGCAGTGCCCGGCTCACGCAAACTCTACTGCTGTTCTTGTCATACTTATTCTTTCCTTGTGGCCCCAAACCACTGGCCCTAGGGCACCCTCGGCTTCTCCACTCACAGGTGGTCACATCCTAGAAGCGGAGGAAGCTGGGGCCTGGTGCAGCAGACTGACCAGACCCTCACTGAGGGCCCAAGGCTGAGACTGGGTCGTGGACAGTGGAGTCCCGGCGGTTCCCAACAAGATAGAGACGAGAAGCAGCCCCTGAGGCCACCGCCCACTGTCAGCAACCCTGGGTTCCTCTCCTGACCCAGTGGAAGGCACAGCCACAACTGCTCCTCTAGGGAAAACGGGCCCACACCACAGCCATGGTTCTGCTGGAGAAGCCGAGAAGCCACTCGGGGCTCCTTCTGGTCTCTTAGGCTGGGGATGCCTCTTGGGACTGGTTGGGTGGGGAGGTTTGGGTGCACCTTGTGGGGGTGGGGTGGGGACTGCAACACCTAGGAGGCTCAGGGGCTCTATTGGGGGAGGCTGCTGCGATGAGCTGCCTGGTGTCTGATGGGCTCAGCCCATGCTGGGCGGTGGGTGGCCCCACGTGGCTGCGGTGTGCTGAAGCTGAAACTACAAGGCCACGGCACTGGCTGCCGTGTTTGGATGGGGCTGTCATGTGGGGCAGAGGGAGAGGCCAAGTCGAAGGTGATGGGGGAGTGGACACTCTTCTCAGTCACTGGAGAAGGGACAGGTCCTGGGGGCTGCAGGGGCCCGAGAGGAGGGGCCTGAACTCAGAGGACACCTAGGAGGGACCATGGAGGGGCTCCTTTGGGGAGCCAGAACCTTCTGGAAGCCCAGCTACAGGTGGGGACATGGGCAGAAGTGTGGATGGGGTGCAGGGAGCTGAGGGACAGAAGGCCAAGCCCGGTGATGCCTCGGGAACAGACAGGAAGAGCCTGCACCCGAGGCCCCAGGTATCTGTGAGGAGGGGCCCAGCCCTTGCTGGTCTGTGATCTCAGTGTATCCAGCTCTGGTGTGTGCAGGTGTGACTGTGTTAGTCTGTGTGTGACTGTGCAGGTGTGACTGTGTTACTCTGTGTGTGTGACCATGCAGGTGTGACTGTGTTACTGTGTGTGTGACTGTGTGCAGGTGTGACTGTTATTCTGTGTATGTGACTGTGTGTGGGTGTGACTGTTATTCTGTGTGTGTGACTGTGTGTGTGTGTGTGTGTTATTCTGTGTGTGCAGGTGTGACTGTGTTACTCTGTGTGTGTGTGTGGGTGTGACTGTTATTCTGTGTGTGTGACTGTGTGTGTGTGTGACTTGTTATACTGTGTGTGTGACTGTGTGCAGGTGTGACTGTGTTATTCTGTGTGTGTGACTGTGTGTGTGTGTGTGACTGTTACTCTGTGTGTGAGACTGTGTGGGAATGACTGTGTTACTCTGTGTGTGTGACTGTGTGTGCAGGTGTGACTGTGTTATTCTGTGTGTGACTGTGTGACTGTTACTCTGTGTATGACTGTGTGTGTGACTGTGTGTGGGTGTGACTGTTATTCTGTGTGTGTGACTGTGTGTGCAGGTGTGACTGTGTTATTTTGTGTGTGTGACTGTGCGTGGGTGTGACTGTGTTAGTTGTGTGTGTGGGTGTGACTATGTTACTCTGTGTGTGACTGTGTGTGGGTGTGACTGTGTTATTCTGTGTGTGTGACTGTGTGTGCAGGTGTGACTGTTATTCTGTGTGTGTGACTGTGTGTGTGGGTGTGACTGTGTTATTCTGTGTGACTGTGTGTGCGGGTGTGATTGTGTTATTCTGTGTGTGTGACTGTGTGCGTGGGTGTGACTGTGTTGTGTGTGTGGGTGTGACTATGTTACTCTGTGTGTGACTGTGTGTGGGTATGACTTATTCTGTGTGTGTGACTGTGTGTGCGGGTGTGACTGTTATTCTGTGTGTGTGACTGTGTGTGCGGGTGTGACTGTGTTATT
>NW_022325629.1:0-41146 GCF_002776525.5 Piliocolobus tephrosceles | reverse complement strand
CGTGCTCTCTTCAGTCCATGCCCCTTTGCAAAGTCGCCCACTCAGTGCTCAGTGGCGGTGACAATGGCCACGCACCCACTCTCCCAGGGCCCCTGTACTGCTGGGCACTAGTGTGGAGTGGCCAGGTGACTATCCAGGTCGTGGGACTCACGCGTGCCCAGTGAGAGCCCCCGAAGCCACTCCTGGGAAGCCTGAGGGAGGCAGACACCCTGAGGAAGCCCGCCTTCAGCCGGGGCTCCTGGCCCAGGGTCTCAGGGCCCCCACAGACACGGGGCACCCACAGCCTTTGGGGCTGCTGTTGGGGTCTCCGCAAGAGGTCACTGACCTCGTCATGCCTCCCACGTGTTCTGAGATAAGCGTGCCAGGGATTGCATCTGGGCTCTACCACTCCTGGGCTGCGTGACTCTTAACCCGTCTGAGCCCCTCTGTCCCTGCCGTAAGGGTTATTTGCGAGGATTAAATAGGCTAATAGCGGCCAGACACCGTGGCTCACACCTGTAATCCCAGCACTTTGGGAGACTGAGGTGGGACGATGCCCAGGAGTTCAAGACCAGCCTGGGCAACGTGGGGAAACCCCATCTCTACAAAAAATAGAAAAATTAGCCGGGTGTGGTGGCATGTGCCTCTGGTCCCGGGTACTCAGGAGGCTGAGGCGGAAGGATCGCCTAAGCCCAAGGAGATCAAGACTGCAGTAAACCATGATTGTGCTGCTGCACTCAGCCTGGGCAACAGAGCAAGACCCTGTCTCAAAATAAATAGGCTAATGGATGTCAGGGACTTAGGCCAGGACGTGGCCTGTGAGCTGAAGCTATCTGCACCCTGGACTGGCTGCTGGGAGGGAGCAGGGAGGCTTCAGGAATTTGCATGAACTTGTCCGAGAACCCGACCTGCACTCTCCGTTTAGCCACCACCCCAGCTGGGAGGAGGACAGTGATGGGGTCTGAGCTTCTCTCTCTACAAACCTAAAACACACAGCCGCAGAACTGGCCTTTCCTGCCCCATGTGGCACAGACCAAACATGGACGTCAGGTGCATTTGCTGAGTCTGAGACCCATCAGCTCTATGCCCCTCGTCTCCTTCGTCCAAACGTCTGATGAGCAGTGTCCAGGGGTCCCCTGTGGGGGGTCCGGCTGCCCCATAGTTCTGTCCCCACCCTGTCACTTTGCTTGAGGGGCCCTCCACCTTTGGGGTGCCTGCTATGTGTGCTCTTTTCAGGGGCGCTGGCCTGCTGTGGAGAGGGAGGCCACTGCTCTGAACTCCCCCAAGCAACACTGAGTTCCTAACTTAGGCACAGCTCGAGGAAAAAGGTTTCTGTCTTAACACGCCGAGTGCTGAGTGAGGAATGCAGCCGTCTACCCAGCAACCTCTGCACACGGCTTTTAAAGACATGATTTATGAATGATGACATTTGCAGTCACACAGAGGAATGGAACCTACTTGGCCCTGAATGGCTTGTTTTAAAACTTTGGCAATTTATTCTGTTTTAAAACTTTGATGTTACCTCTCTCTCCAAGGAAAGAAACCACATCAGTCTTGTTTAAGAAAAACCCAAGCATTCTTCGCCTATACCTAACAAATGAACCAGGTTTCCAGATTTGGCTGAACGGCTGCCCCTGGTCTCATCCCAGCTGTGGGACTCTGGGCTCGCATAGGGCGGGAAAGAAAGGGCAGCGTTGGTCAGGGAGGGCTCTGTCCCTAAGGAGCAAGGGACAATGGGCTGGGTATGGTAGTCCCGCCCCTTGGGAGGCACAGTGGCTGTAAGAGAGGTGGGGGATGCAGCATCCAGGAGAAACCAGCCCAGAGCCAGGCCAGGGTCAAGGCCACCAGACCAGCCCTGCAGCCAGACCAGGACAGGCGCTGCATGGGTGGTGGAAGCTAGAACTGGCTGGGCTGCAGGACAGGAAGGCCCAGTAGGTTGGGGGCAGGCAGCTGCTCTGGACAGCCCAGGGGACTGCAGGAGACTGACCTGAATATGACAGGGAAGGACACCCTGTGGCCTGGGGTGAAGGGACCACTGTCATTGTTTCTGGCCCCTGCACCTGCACTCCCCTCACCTGTTGGGGACCCCGCCAGAAGGAGCAGCTCAGCCTCCCCACGGGGACTGGCTCTGCGGGGCGGTTGTGCAGACCCCACTTCCCAGACCCTCCTGGGGACTTGGGAGCCACCAGGGTCCCTTTACCAGATCCTCCACTGCTCACACCAGCCCCGGTTGGTTTCTGTTGCGTGCAGCCGAGGATCCTGACTGAGGCACAGACGTGCCTGTTCATCTTCATTCGTCCTAAAAGCGGCTCTTCCAGAGGAGGAGGGGAGTCCGCAGTGGTTCGTGACCCTGGCACCCAATCTGTCCACTCCACGCAGGACAGCGTGAGGCACACTTGCTTCACTCCCAGGCAGAATGGCCACTGAGAAAGCCAGATATGGCTGTCTTACTTATTTGCTGCTTCATTTGACAAATATTAATGTGCAAAGCCGCTGGGTGCCAGGGAGGATGTATGCATGAGTCAGAAAGGAGAGGGAGATGAGAGGGCGGCCAAGAGGGTTCTGAGAAAAGAAAGAGACCTTCCACCAGCCCTGAGAGAGGCTCTGAGGAAATGGGCTGAGGGACAGGGTGGGGGATGGCTTCCCACGGGTAGGGTCAGCCAGGGGCCTCTTGGAGGACAGGGCAGCAGAGGAGGGCAGGTGGAACTGGGACCTGGGATTCACCAGAGAAAGGCAGTGAGCAGGGTCAGGATGCCAGGAGCAGTGAGGGGTGGGGGACAAACAGAGGGACGATTCTCCAAGTGCAGCTGGACAGGCAGCCTGGAATTCCTTCCAGGAGTTGACGAGTCAGTGTCTGAGCCCTCCTGAGCTCCTGGGAGCCCCTGGGGCATCACTGTCCCCAGTAGGTGGGCTTTCCTATGGGGCATTGTGATGGGGCAGGTGTCAGAAATAGCCCTTTCCCCAAGGCTGCCCTGACTGTGGGTGAAAGAAGCCCCCAGGGTGAGAGTGCATCCACAGTGGGACCAGCCGGCCCCCGGGGTGCACTCACGGTGCTGGTATGGACACGGTGGGGACACATCTGTGCTGTCAGGAAACAGCATGGCCTCAGGTGGGTCCAGAGACTCCTGAGGGGCCCCTGGGGTGCCGGAGGGAGACTGTTCTGCCCTCAGCTTTCTCAGGGGCAGATGCAGCTCCCTCTGTGGCCACAAACTCCAGTGCTGGGCGCTCACGCCAGGGGTCGAGGGTGTGTGACCCGCTGGAGTGGGGGGCGGGGGGACTCTGTCTCGCTTGCCAGCAGGTCCTGTCCTGAGCTCCTCCGAGGGGCTTTTTCCAGTCCCAGCCTTCCATGCAGGCCAACCGCACCCACATTCCTCCCTGGCTTCCTGGGCTAAATGTCCCTGATCCAACACACCTGGGTCTTTGGGACCCACTCATGGCCTCGGCCCAGGCCAGGGCTCAGCCTCCCCGGTCAGCACTCTGCTCTCTCTGGCAGCTGTGGGCCAGGCCAGTGCCCAGGTGTGCAGTGTGTGGGATCCATTCACCCTGACACCAGCCACCGGGCCTGGAGTGGTGCTCTGCCACAGCACCCCCACCCCACCACAGCCCTGCATGGCCACAGCACCGCCACCCCACCACAGCCCTGCATGGCCACAGCACCCCCACCCCACCACAGCCCTGCATGGCCACCTGCTCGCCCTCCCTCAGGTGCACCTCCAGGGACATCAGGCCCTTCCCTGTGCTTCCCGCCTCCCACCTGGTGCCCAGACCACTTGCTCTGCTCTCTGGTCCACACCACTTCCGGCCATGGGAACTGGGGCCCGGTTCTGAACCCCAAAGCCTCAGTTCCCGCATCTGTAAACTGCCGATCGTGGCCAGATCCACTCTGAGGTGGCTGCCGGTGAAGAGCTCCGGGGCGCCCGGCACATCAGGGCAGCTCCAGCTCCTCTGAGATCTACCCCGCAGCCCGAGGGGCCTCTCGAGCTCACACCCCTCCCTGGGCCACGTGCCAGAGACTGGTACTGCAGAACCCCACCCCCAATCTGCCTGCCCAAGGGCGGCCACCTCTCCTTGGGTGGGCTCCCTGGGCCCGAGGCTGCAAGGGACAGCTTGGTGTCCTCACTCATGAGGCCCAGGGTGGGGCCAGGCGGCGGGCTGCAGGGGCTGGATGCCCCCAGCGTCTCCCAGGGCAGCCCTGGCCTCCCAGCACCAAGCTCCTTCAGGGAATTCGGAAGGGCCAGGCCAGTAGGGGTGGGGCTGGGGGTCACCCCGGGCAGAGGATATGCAGCATGGCCTGGGGGGAAAAGGAGGGGGACCTGGGGACGGTGGGAGGGCCAGGAGCCAAGCTCTAAACAGGGAATGCAAACCCCCTGCCACCAGCTGCCCTACAGATGGGCCAAGAAAGCTGGGCTCAGCCTGAGGAGGAAGAAGAGGCCTGGTGGGTGGGGGACCAAGGTCCTTGCTCTCCCCGCCCACCCCCAGCCAGTAGCAAGCTACGCGGTAAATGAGTGAATTCTGATTCTGTGCAGGGCACCGCTGGGCAGGTCACTTTTGCTCTGCTGCATGGCTCGAGGCAGGAGGAGGGAGCACGGTTCGTGATTCCGTTTGTCAGCTCGGTTCATAGCCCGCAGATATTCAGACAGGAGATGTGCCTGCAGCTCCTGGGCTGGGGGGCACAGCACAGCCCAGCCCATGCCCAGGTACCAGCAGAACAGGGTCAGCCGGGCCCCTCTCATGCTGCCCATGCCTGGGGCAGCCCAGTGGCATTATGGGATGGGCAGTGCCCTGGCCCCAGCTGGCATGGGCACTGAGGGCCAAGCCACCTTTAGCAGGCAGGGAGGGCCTTTGCCAGGTCACAGGACGATTGATGAAGAGTGTCCGCTTGGAGCCACAGTTGCTCTCTCCAGGGGTCTCTCAGAGGCCCCATTCTCATGGAGCCTGGGCTGTGGGGAGCGGGTGGGTCGGCGGTGATGCCCCTAGGCCTCTGCTGCAGCCCATCACCTCTTCATGGTCATGTCTGTTGCAGCCCATCACCTCTTCATGGCCACTGCCTGCCAGGAGGCTAACTACGGTGCCCTCCTCCAGGAGCTCTGCCTCACCCAGTTCCAGGTGGACATGGAGGCCGTCGGGGAGACGCTGTGGTGTGACTGGGGCAGGACCATCGGGTGAGTCCCATGGCCGCTGGTGGGCAGGACACGGCTGGGGAGGGAGGGGGGCAAGCGGGGGAGGGGCGGACCACATGGGGGCCATGGAGGATCCTCTCTAGACCCTGGAAGGGTTCTTCCCCGGGGCGTGCCGGGATGAAGACAGGGGAGGGGGCCGGTGGCAGGTGGACGTGAAGAGTGGCGGTGGGAGGAGGCCGCGGCCTCAATAATCTCCTCTGGGTGGATGGTGGAGCCCTAAGGCAGGGGACGCAGAGGGTTCACACTGGGTCATGTCCAGCCAGAGATGCCCATGGCCACTCCAACGGCAGGCGCCTGGGGAATGACTGACAGTAGGGTCTCGTGCCCAGGTGGCCAGGTCTCTGACTGGAGCGTGGCTTCAGGGACATCCCTGCTGGTTCCCTCCATCCCCGTGGTCAGGCCAAAGCTGTCCTTCCCGGCCCCACCCTGTCCAGGGCTAAGAGCTTCTGGGAATGGAGCAGGCTGTCACTACCCACAGCCCCCAGCAGGACGACTTCAGCCAAACCCTTCCCTGCCTGGCCCGGTCCTCCTGCCCAAGGGGCCTTCTTCCCACTTGAGGGACTCCCTCATTGCCTCCCTCAGCCTCCTGGGTACTGGGCCCCCATCAGCAAGCCTGGGGGTTCTCCCCAGCAGGCCCAGGCTCCTCTGCCTCCAGAGCAGGGATCAGAACTCGGCATGTCCGCGATCGACTTTCGAGTCCTTGTTTCTGCCTCCGTGGGAGGTGCTGGGGTGTCCTGGGGCTGCAGTGGGTGAGTAGTGGGGTCCACAGGGGGTGCGTGGAGCTGACGGCCGCCGCCTCCCTGCCACGCGACCTTCGCATAGAGATCCGTCTGTCGGTTCACAGAGCAGCACGAGTCCTGGTGCCCCACTGATGACAAGCGCTTTCCCCAGTGCCTGAGAGAAAGGGAGCCGTGGGGACCAGTAGGGAGGGCTGGGGGCAGGGAGGAGGCCCTGGGGAGGGTCTTCACGGAGGAAAGGTTGCACCAAGGTCCCGCACCAAGAGTGCAGGTGGCTGTGGTGTCCCCTGAGGGTCCAGGACACGCCTGGCACATGTCTGTGGGATCGAAGATCCCTGGTTGGGCTCATCACCCCTCGCCTGTGGGCTGCGGGCTGGTGTGAGCACAGGGAGAAAGCCCATGGCTGGGTAGCTCCCACTACCCCTCTGGGCCTGGGTTTGGGCCTCCCTGTACCCTCAGAGCCCCGTTGGCCACAGCCTGCCCTCTTCTCCCTTACTGAGGCTGGCAGATGAGTGGCCTCTGTTTTCTCCCGTCGGCTGCGTGCTCTCTGCCCACTTCGTCCACCCCAGGGGACTCCTTCGGTCCCAGCAGAGTCCATGCTCAATGCACTGTTGTTGAGACAACTCTCTACCTTGGGAGCCCAAACTTTTTAAAAAGGAGGAAGGCATGGGGTGTATGCAGGTGTGCATCCTGGGATGTAAACAGCGGAAACTCCACACCCACTGCCCCGGTTCAGGTGGGAGAGGCCAAAGTCACGGCTCCAACCTCAAAGGGCCCTGGTAAGACACAGTGAACCAGGGAGCCCACCCCAACCCTCTGGGGTCTCTGGAGGCCTCCCTGTGCCCTCAGCAGGGTCTCCTCACTCTACTGTACTCAAGGCTTCTCCAAGATTTCAGGGTCTCCTTTTCTAAGCTGAAAAATGAGTTGAGCAGGGAGAGGTTGTTAAAAATCAGAACAGCCTGTTCTTTAGGCTAATTGGCTTTCTGCCACAGCTGAGTCATTTGTATTTAAATGAAGATTGCATGTTATTACTATCCAGGGAAGGCACAGTGGGGGGCCCCTGGAGAAAAGCACTCTCCCCGGCCTGCTTTGTGGAAGTGACGGTTGATTTGTATAGATTGATTGTGAACCAGAGGCCTGGCAGAAGACAGCAGGGTAACTAACGCACGCAACGTTCTACAGGCAGCCATGGCGGGGTGTCCTTAGAAATGGAAGCCACCACAGATGGCTTCCGAGAGTGCCAGAGCGCGAAGAGGAATAATTAGCACTGAGGCCAGAGAGAGTTCGCCATCCTTGGAGGAGCCGAGTGGCAATAGCTGGAACTACAGGAATTTTCTTTCTTTCTTTCTTTCTTTCTTTCTTTTTGTTATTATTATACTTTAAGTTCTAGGGCACATGTGCACAACGTGCAGGTTTGTTACATATGTGTACATGTGCACCCATAATGGGTGCAGCACACCAACATGGCACGTGTACACATACGTAACAAACCTGCACGTTGTACACATGTACCCTAGAACTTGAAGTATAATAATAATTTTTTTAAAAATCTAGCCAGGCACTGTGGCTCACACCTATGATCCCAGCGCTTTGGGAGGCCAAGGCGGGTGGATCAACTGAGGTCAGGAGTTCCAGACCAGCCTGGCCAACATGGTGAAACCCCGTCTTTACTAAAAATAGAAAAATTAGCTGGGCATGATGGCACACGCCTGTAATCCCAGCTACTCGGGAGACTGAGGCAGAAGAATTGCTTGAACCCAAGAGGTGGAGGTTGCAGTGACATGAGATCATGCCACTGCACTCCAGCCTAGGCAACAGTGAGACTCCATCTCAAAAAAAAAAAGCTGGGCGTGGTGGCGAGCACCTGTAGTCCCAGCTACTGGGGAGGTTGAGGCAGGAGAACGGCGTGAACCTGGGAGGCGGAGCTTGCAGTGAGCCAAGATAGCGCCACTGCACTTCAGCCTGGGTGACACAGCGAGACTCCGTCTAAAAAAAAAAAAATCAAGATATTTTAGGAACCAAGAAGGAAAAGTCCACATCACAACAGCATCTCAGCACGTTGGCCCAGGCCTGCCAGCCCCTGGGGTCTGCCTTTGGCAGAATGATGCCCCCCAGAGATGTCCATGCCTAATTCCTGGAACTGTCAGTATGTCACATTACACGGTAAAGGGGAATGAAGTCACAGACGGAACTGGCGACACTAACCAGGTGGCTTTGAGATGGGAGAATCCGGATCGTCCGGGGGGCCCAGTGCTATCACAAGGCCCCTTAAGTTGGTCCCAGGCTTGGCTATTGGAGAGCCTTTTCTGTGTCTTTTTGACATTGCCCCTGGCTGTTTTTGAGCACTTACTTTCTTCCGGTACCACAAGATGTTCCAGGCTTATCTTATACATTTTGTGCCCCAGCCCTGAAGTCAGTCATTTCTCCAAGGAACCCTGGTTCCTTTTGTTGGAGAATGGTATCTAGAGACCAAGCCGTATATGTGTATGTGTGGGTACACCCACCCCAGGGATTGAGATGGAACCCACGGAACCATACAGGTGCTAGAATAAAACATGGGTGAATCCCTGTTTAAGCCATGGTATTGAGAAAGGCTGGGTAAAACAATATTGTTTCAAAAAATTGGCTTGCCTGATCGCGGGGCCCAGCGGGCCAGCAGGCTGGAGGTTCTTGGGAGCTGATGCAGGATTCTTGAGGCAGAATTTCCGAACGCGCTGGTAAGGCCTTCCCGTTGGCTGGGCGAGGCCCCACCCCCAGCATCAAGGATTATCCCCTTAAAGACAGCTGATGATAGATGTTAACCACATCTCCCAGATACTCCCACAGTGACATCTAGATGAGTGTTTGACTGAGTCCCTGGGTACTCTGGCCAAGTTGGCACATAAAGCTAATCATCACACTGGTTCCGGGGCAGAGCTCCCTGCGCAAAGGTGTGTTCGGACAACTGGCACTGCCCCTCCTCCTACTGCCCCTTCCCGTTTCTCTCATTCCTTTCCCCTGTTCCCACCCAATTCCTGTGGGCAACTTATCTCATCAGTTTCTGGTCTTTCTTTCCTGTATATCTTTGGCGCAAATGAGCAGATGCCTGCATTTTTTTTCTTATATCCCCTTCTTTCTTGTATAAAGGGTTGTATACTAATGACACTCCTTTGTACTTTGGTTTTTCTTCACTTAACAGCATAATCTGGAAATCTGTCCTTGTCAGTGCAGAGGGAGCCTCCTCCTTCATTTTTACAGCTGTATAGTACTCCGCCGTGCAGAGTTTTTCAGCCATTTTCCTTTCAGCCGGGGCAGAAGCCAAGCGAGCGGAGGCACTTAGGTTGTGGCCAGTGTTTTCCCATTCCGGCATCGACGTGAGTGGCCTCATGCATCCGTGTTCTCCCAGCACTGGAGCTGACTGTTCAGAATAGATACCCGGAAGTGGAGTCGCAGGACCAGAGGTGAGAGCAGGAGGAACGTGTTAGGTTTTGCAACGTCCCTCCAGAAGGCTTATGCCAGTTTGCGTTCCCACCAGCAGCGTGTGGGGTGCCCGTTTCCCCAGACCCACCGACAGACTGTATTGTCATACAGTAGAAGTGTCGCTGTCTGATAAGTGACAAACGATGTCTCAGCAGCATGTGAATTTGCATTTCTGTACTTAGGAGCGAATCTGAACATCTTTTGTCTGTTTACAGGTCGTTCTTTTATCTTTTTGGCAAATTGTATCTTTTCCTATTTTCTATCAGGTCCTTTTTGAGGAGTTCTTTGGATGTGAGATGAGAGGTTAGGCCTCTGTCTCTCATGTACAGTAGATATTCTCTCCTAGTTTGTTGGTTGTCTTTCAACTTTGATTTTTGGTGTTTTTGTTGCCACACAATTTTTTTAATGTCGTCAAAACCATCCCTCTTTGATCGCCTCTGGAGTGGAGTCATAACGTAAAGCCCCTTCCTTCCCACATTAAGGGAAAAGAGGGATTGGCCAGGTTTTCTCTATCCTGTGTGATCCCACTGGTTCCATCCAAATCCTTGGCCCATCGGAGTTTATTCCAGTTTATTCTTGTGTATGGTGTGAACTATGATTCAAATGTTATCTTTTTCTGGATGGGCTACCCACTTGTCCCATTTATGCAAATGTCCATCTCTGCTCCCGGTGACCTGAGATGACACCTTCGTCATGCACTAAGTTTCCCTGTGCACTTGGCCCGTACCTTCTTAAATCATCCCTTTCCCAAACCTTCCTCATCTCACCTGGATCTCATATTGATTTATTCTCCAAACTATCAATGAGTCCTCACCGCCTACTGAACGTTTACCTAATTGTCCCTTAACTTATTCCAAGAAACGCATTAACAGTAGCTGGCGTTTATTACCACGTGCCGGGCTTTGTGTCGAGCACGTAACTTACGTTGACTTATTCAGGTCAGCAGCAGCCTGGCGGAGGTGGAGCTGTTGTGATTGCTGCTTCACCTGCCTAGGCTCGCACAGCTGGTACCCATGGCGCCCTCCTGGTTCCCAGCGGAGGTGGAGGGATGCCCTGCCTCCATATAACTGTAGCCTCCTGAGATGGGGATACCAGCCTTCAGGTGCTGCCTCCACCCTGGCAACGTCCCCACCAACCTGGTGCGGTCCATCACATTGAGACACTGTCAAGCCTGGCAGTGGGCCAAGGGCAGCCTTCCAGGGGTCTCCTGTAGCAGTGAGGGTCTGGGGTTCTAGGGTGGGCACGTTTGTCCAAGTGATTGGTGGAGCAGAAGAGGGCCCTGGAGAGAACACAAAGGCACAAATAGGGTGAGAGGCGCTAGGCTGCCTGCAGGCAGGCCATCACCAGGTGTGGGCAGGTGGCACTGTGTCTGCTGGATGAGCGGGACCCCAAAGCGAGGCCGACCAGCAGACAGCCAGACAGCCGGCTGCTCTCAGGGGCTGCTCCCGACCGAGCAGGGTCCCAGCTGGTCTCAAGGACTGTGAGCCAGGCAGGTGACCTGATGGGGGACGTAGGCTCTGGGAAAGGCCCTTCTCTAAGCCAAGTGCAGTTGAGGCTTGGCAGCTGGGGCAGAAGGCAAGCAAGCAAAACCAGGCAATTATTGGGGTCTGGTATCCAAAACCAGGCTGACATGGAGGGCAGGGGACACTGAAGGCAGGAGCCGCAGGCCAGAGCCGCCACATGCCTGCTGCCCAAAGTCATAGCTGTCCCGGGGCCCTGGGCTGGGCCTGCAGGTATCTTGGTATATGGCAGAGGGAAGCTTCCAGACTCTTCTGAAATCAGAGATCTCATTTAACAACAGCTGTGTGTCAAAGGGGACTCACCTTCCCATGAGTGACACAGACAAATGCGGCCGGCCAACCTTTTGTGGGATACACACACAGGAGTAAGTGGGGACTGAGACCTGCTCGTTCCAGCTCCTGGTGCCGGCCTGGCAGGCTTGCCTCCTCTATCAAAGCAGATGGGAAGGAGGGCCCCTGTGACCCCTGCTTTACTCGGGACATTGAATAGAAGTAACAAGTGAATGGAAGACTCCTCATGGCCTGGTGCAGTGGCTCTTGCCTATAATCCCAATACTTTGGGAGGCCAAGGCAGAAGAATTAGTTGAGCCCAGGAGTTTGGGAACAGCCTGGACAACAAAGTGAGACTCCATCTCTACAAAAAAACTAAAACTTAGTTGTACATCTTGTTGCACACCTGTAGGCCCAGCTGCCTGGGAGGCTGAGGCAGGAGGATCACTCAAGCCTGGGAGGTCAAGGCTGCTGTGAGCCACGATGGCACCACTGCACTCCAGCCTGGGTGATAGAACCAGACCAGGGCCTGTCGTGGGGTTGGGGGTGGGGAGGGATAGCATTAGGAGAGATACCTAATGTAAATGACGAGTTGATGGGTGCAGCACACCAACATGGCAAACGTATACATGTGTAACAAACCTGCACGTTGTGCACATGTACCCTAGAACTGAAAGTATAATTTTAAAAAAAGAGAGAGAGAGAGACTCCTCTGCACAGAGTCATTCTTGGGTCCCTGCCCTGGCTGTGGGTCTGCTTTTTTTTTTTCTCTCTCATTTAGGGTTTGTAGCCACCGCACTTGCCCTTGGACCTTAGGTGCCCGGCGTGGGTCTGCACACAGGTGCTTGCTGGGCTCTGACAGCCCTTGCCCTGACCGTGACCCCGCTCCTCTGCTCATCCTGTTGCTTTATTACCTGGTTGGTGGATTTTGTCAGGTTGTTTGTTGTGAGCAAGGCTTGGGGGTGATTCCTGAGCCCTCTCTAACATGTGTGGGGTGTCTTCCACTCAGCTGCATGGAACAGGTCCCTGAAAAGTGGCCGAATAAGGTCAGCAGGGCCAGGCTCCCCTGCAAGCTGGTTGGTGTGTCATTTACCAGGGGTTATCATCTTATTAAGCTGCAGCCTTGGTTTGCTGATGGAGGCATAATGTGATTTAATGTATTAACTGGGGCTGCAATCGAATTTGAGGAGGTATAGAAAACATGACTGGAATGTCTCCCTCAAATGAGAGAGAAATGTCTCTCTCATTTCCAGAGACCTTCCTGTGGGTGTAGGGGAGGGAGAGAGAAGGCAGAACAGAGAAGAGAAGAATCTGGAATGTGCTGGACTCAGCTGTAAAACATGGGTTTTAAGAAGCCTCACATCAGATTTCCTCACCCAAACAACAAATGCTCGGTTGATTTAAGAAGGAAGTGGCCACGCCTGTCCCCCACCCGATACAGCTTCAGGGTCTGAGTGCCATCTTAGGCAGGGGAAAGGTGTCCTGGGGGAAGATGCCAGAGGGATGGGGCCACAGCCTGCCCTGCGAGGCTTCCGAGGTCACTGGGCCCCAGAGAACCAGACTTCACTTCCATACCAGCTGGGATGCCCCCATCCGTCTGCCCTAAAGCTTCCAGGTTTGTAAATACTGACCATGGCAGCCTCAGGTCACCTCAGCTTCGGTTACCTGAGGCTGCCACTGTGGATCCTGCCCTGCCCTGCTGACCCCCTGCTGGGCAATGATGGGCCCTCCCCCAGCCCCAGGAGCTGCCCAGAGGATGGGGCTCCAGGCCCCTGGGAGTGGGGCTGCAGCCGGGCGTGGTAATTGCGGGACGGGAGACAAATGTCTGCAGTGCCTGCTGTGGTACTGCGGCTCAGCATGGCCAGCGCCAGGCATGACGTTCTGGGTCCACACGCTGTTGACTTGGGCAGGGTACACCAACACCTCGGGGTTCTTCCCAGCCTGCTGCATCTCCCTCCTGCTGCTGCCTTTGTGTCTCCTGCTAAAAGAGTCAAGTCAGGAAATTCTTCAGAACTCAGCAGCAACATGGGAACAGCTGCTTGTGTTTTGAATTTCAGCAGGAACTGAGAGGCAGGCTTCTTCTGAAATCACGAGGGCTCTCTGGACTGAGGGAGTGGCGTCCTTCTGGATTCCTGCTGAGCTCGATACCCCGCGAGGTCTCGGGATGGGCTGTTTACAGAGTCCTGCCCACCGCCTGCCCCGGCCCCGCCGGGCACTGGCGCCCCCCCCCCCCCCACCTCCCTGAGGCCTGTCTTGTGCATCAGGAGCTCCCAGCACAGCATCTGGGGCTGCCTCGGTGCCCTCATGGTTTTGTTCATGGAGGTGTCCGCCCTGGAACTTGCCACGTGCCCACAAGCACTGGGGCCCCTCTGTGCTTTTGCTGGTGGCTGTGGTGCTGGTGTCCCTGTGTGTGCTGATGGAATAGCGTGGGCTCCACGAAAGGCCCGCAGGCGCGGACAGGACAAATGGCAGTGCCCAGCACAGCCAGGTCTCAGGATCCAAAGGTGAGCACTGCCCAGGCCGAGGCTGCCTTTCCTGCCCACCACCCTCCCTGCCCACCGCCACGCCAGCTCTCCTGCCGCGCCCCTCTCTGTGTGGTCTGCACTGGGCATGAAGCCAGTTCTGGTGAGGAAAGCCCTGGCCGGATGCCTGTTCCCCCACCCTCTGCGCCCCGCCCCCCCATGGGAGAATCTTTCCAGGCATCTGCAGAGCACACCCCAGGGACACAGAAACCCGGCTGCTGACCCCTGACCTCCCGGGGCCTTCAGCGCTGACAGCCAGCCCAGCGGGAGGTGGAGGAGCAGGAAGAGCCCCTGGGAGCCAGGTCCTCGAAGACTCCAGGCTGTGGCTTACAGAGGAGAAGGGGGCGGAGGAGGAGAGACGGAGGTGGCTGTGCCAGGAAAGCCATCCAGCTCGCACAGTCTGGCTCCCCTGAGGATGCCACTCCTGAGGCCTGCACAGGCATCAGCTGGGGTGCGCGGTCCCCATGGGGAAGGGCTGTAGACACTGCTGTCCAGAGCTGGGCAGGGCGGGGCAGTGGCTGGGGAGAGGCCGGCCCTGCCCAGGCCGCCCCTCGAGGGTGTCATTCCACCTTCCTCGAGTCTACCTGGCGCGAGTGGCCGCGGTTGTACAGGGAGCACCTTCTGCTGGTTTTCAGCACTGGGGAAATAAACCAGGGCTCAGAGCCCTTGGCAGCCGCCCCTGGAATGTGTTCAGGTCAGGGTCGCCTCACTTAACGTGTGTGCTCCGTGGCAGGTTCTGACGAGGATCCCCAGAGGATCTGATGACACCTGCCTGCTGGGCTGGGGGGCTCTGGGATGGGGAGGAGGAGCCCCGTTTCCCTTCTCGGAAAGCTCTGGGAGAAATGCATCTGTGAGGACCCACAGCAGAGGAGCCCTCATGCTGGCGGAGCTTGGAGGCTGGGGCTGGGGCGGGCGACTGCGGGCCTCACCCCTCCACACCCAGGGACCACTGTGTCATCCTCAGCACCTTTTTATCTGAAGTCTCTGGCCCGGGGGGAGGCACAGATGGAGAGACCTTCTCAGACCCTGGGGTGACTTAGTGCTGAGTGTGGCACTGAGCCCACCATGGCATCTTTCCCATCAGGTGATGAACTGCCTGGTTTCACATCCTCCTGAGTTTGGGGATGAAATCAGGCCTGTGCGTCAACATGAAAGGTCAGACATGGGGTGACGCTAAGCAGATCCCGGCAGTGAGTGAAAGGGTGGGCAGGTGGAATATGTCCGGTGGTGGGGGCTCGTTGCAGCTCAGCATCCACCCCCACCTCCCCTGTGCACACTCGACTGCGGTAGCCATGCCCCCAGAAAGCCCTAGAACCATCCAGGCTGTGCAAACGGGACTTGGCTGTCCTGGGACACAGGCCAGCTCGTGCACACGGGGCTTCACTGAGCCCTGAAGGCGGCCTCCTGGGCTGCCTACGGGGAAGGGGCGGGGGTGGGGGGAGAGAGGATGAAGATGTGCCCTTGTGTGCAACACCCCTGGCTGTGGGTCCGTGTGAGGAGGGTGGCGGGTGGAGGATGGAGCAGATGCCCCTTCCTAATGCTGACCTTCACTCCAGCCCCCAGGCTGGGCCATGGCACCTCCCAGGATCTATCCATTCATCACTCAGATGGTAGCAGATGGTAGACATCTCCCAGGCACCGGCAGGGCCAACAACATTCTGGGTCCCCTGTGGGAGGGCCTCCAGGGAGCGGTGGCACCTCGCAGCCTTCCCCGTGCGTAATTTGAGGACACTGAGTGTCTTGTGGGACCTAAGCACAGGGTGCCCTTTGGGCTGCGTCCTGGGACAGGCCTTGGGTCTGAGTCCACTCTTGCTTCAGCTTCTTGTCTCAATCAAAAAATGGAGCATGCACTTTCTGAAAAAGAGACTGAGTTTACCCTCAGTGCCCAGGCAATGGGGGCCGCCTCCCTCCAGGGCCGGCCACACCGGCCCGCTGTGGTTCCCTACTCCTGCTCGAGTTAAAGCCATTTCCCAGGTCTTGCTATTAGAAACTATGCAGCCAGGCGCAGTGGCTCACACCTGCAATCCCAGCACTTTGGGAGGCCAAGGTATGTGGATCACTTGAGCCCAGGAGTTCAAGACCAGCAAAAACCACGAAGCTACAGAAAATGTAAAAATTAGCTGAGTGTAGTGGGCGCACCTGCAGTCCTAGCTACTGAGGAGGCTGAAGTGGGAGGATCGCCTCAGCCCAGGAGGTAGAGGCTGCAGGAAGCCATGGCCCTGCCACTGCATTCCAGCCCAGGTGACAGAGTGAGACCCTGTCTGAAATAAATAAATGACAACACTATAAGACCTTGTGTACATATATCCTTTGTTTTTTTTTTTTTAAATTAATTTTGTTGTTAAACATTCCTGGGAGAAGTAATTCATGTAAGTGGGCTTACTGTAGCATGTACCATGAACATTCTGTGGTTTTGGAGGGTTTTTTTGAGATGGAGTCTCACTCTGTCGCCCAGGCTGGAGTGTAGTGGCACAATCTCGGCTCACTGAAACCTCCGCCTCCTGGGTTCAAGCGATTCTCCTGCCTCAGCCTCCCGAGTAGCTGGGATTACAGGTGCCCGCCACCACGCCTGGCTAATTTTTTGTATTTTTAGTAGAGACAAGGTTTCACTATGTTGGCCAGGCTGGCCTCAAACTCCTGATCTCGGGTGATCCACCCACCTCTGCCTCTCAAAATGCTGGGATTACAGGTGTGAGCCACCGTACCCGGCTCAAGAACCCATTCTGTGGTTCTTGATAGATGTTTGCCATTTGTTCCTCTAAAGAATTTTACTAGTTTATAATTCTATCAGCAACATATGAAAATGCCTATTTCCTCATAGGTTCATGAGTATTGAGTTTGTAGAGATTTCGTTTTTGCAGGTCAAAAGGAGATTTCCTCTTTGGTTTTAATTTGTATGTCTTTGGCAATTAGGAAAGTTGAACTAATCTCTGACAGTTATTTGGAATTTGTTTTTTCTCAAGTGCAAGTTACGTCACCATGACCTTTCCTATTTGTCCTGTGAGTCATTGTGCTTTTTTCCTTTTTTTAAGACTTTATTTTTTAGAGCAGTTTAGTTTCACAGCAAAATTGAGAGGAAAGTACAGAGATTTCCCATATGCCCATTGGAGGTATTTTTAATCTTCTTTTACAAATTCTTTTTTTTTTTTTTTTTTTTTTTTGAGACGGAGTCTCCCTCTCTTGCCCAGGCTGGAATGCAGTGGCACAATCTTGGCTCACTGCAACCCCTGCCTCCCGGGTTCAAGTGATTCTCCTACCTCAGCCTCCTGAGTAGCTGGAAATACAGGTACCCGCCACCACGCCCAGCTAATTTTTTATATTTTTGGTAGAGACGGGGTTTCACCATGTTGGCCAGACTGGTCTCGAACTCCTGACCTCAGGGGATCCACCAGCCTCAGCCTCCCAAGATTATAGGCATGAGCCACTTTGCCCAGCCACAGATTCTTAAAGAATATATATATTAACTGTTTGCCATTGTGCTCTAAATATTTTCTTGTTTCGTTTGTGTTTCTTTTGATGTTCATTTTCCACATTGTAGTTAATTAGCTAATCTGTGAACACATGGATGCTCCGATTCACCCCTCATCGGTCAGTGGCCGCGTGATCTCTGCATAACCGTGACTGTCCGCAGACTCCATTGTCTCAGTTGTGAGAGTCATATGCCCACAAGATTATGTTCTGTGATTTTGTAGTTGTTGTGTGTTTTGAAATGATATTTATCTTCTTAACACAGTGGATGGACAGAAATGAATTTCCTTCCCACCTCAATTATCCTAACAGAATTTGTTAAATAATGTTGCCAACCTCCATTGTTTTGTGTTGCTTAACTTAACACAGAATACCTTCCTATGTGCATTAGAGTCTATTTGAAATAAATTTTACTTACATTTTGGGGTCGTACCACGCCATTTAAATTACCACAACTTTACAATATTTCCTACAATTTAGAGGGCCTCTCCTAACCGTGTTTCATTTTCATCATATTTTACATTATGTTTTGCATGCTTTGATATATTTTCTGCCTATTTTTCCAAAAGAACTTAAGAATCATGTTGCTAAACTCCATAAAAAGTCATTGCAGCCTCGACCTCTTGGGCTCAAGCAATCCTCCCACCTCAGCCTCCCAAATAGCTGGAACTACAGGCATGTGCCACGACACCCAGCTAATTTTTATTTTTTGTAGAGACGAGGTCTCCCTATGTTACCCAGGCTGGTCTTGAATTCCGGGCTAAAGCGATCCTCCTGCCTCATCCTCCCAAAGTGCTGGGAGGTTTGTTTGACGGGTTGTTACCTGATACTGCTTTTTAGCGAATAGTAGGCAAGCTACCATGGACTGTGGGGACCAGGCATGCAGTGCCAAGTGGGGCCCACCTGCAGGAACCCCGCTGGCTGCATCCCTACTTCAGCGCTATAAGCCTCTGTGGCCTCCGCAGTACAATGGGTATAGAAAGTGATGAATAAGAAAGCTCCGGATTTTCCTCTTTGTGTTTCCTTAATCAGGTTTTAGGGTTAGGATCATGTTAGCCTAATGGAATAGATATGCTAGCTGACCATTAGAATCAAGGTGGGAAATGATTTTTTTTTTTTTTTTGAGACATGGTCTCACTCTGTCACCCAGGCTGGAGTCCATTGGTGTGATCTTGGCTCACTGCAACCTCTGCCTCCTGGGTTCAAGTGATTCTCCTGCCTCAGCCTCCTGAGTAGCTGGGACTACAGGCGTGCACCACCACACCCGGCTAGTTTTTGTATTTTTGGTAGAAATGGGGTTTCACTGTGTTGCCCAGGCTGGTCTCAAACCCCTGGGCTTAAGTGATGCACCCACCTTGGCCTCCCAAAGTGCTGAGATTACAGGCGTGAGCCACCGCACCCAGCCAGAAATAATTTGTGACGTGAGAATTACTTATTCCTTAGAAGTTTGAATGAATTCATCACTAAGACCATCAAACTTCAGTAATTTGGGGGATTTCCTTCTCCAGTTACTTCCTCCACTGTTGATTTATTTTGCCTTTCTAGCTCTTGTTTTAACGGTTATCTTCATCTGTGTTTATTTGGCCTGTGTCCTTCAGATTTCTCAGTTAACTGAAACATGATGTGTAGTATTTCTTTACATGTTTAATATCCCTTAGATTCAAGTTTATGCCTCCATTTTTGTTTTTTTCTGTTTTTCTTCTTTCCCCTTTTTTTCCTTGTTTACATGCTATTTCATTCATCAAAAGGAACCGAGGAGGCCCACTTCTTCATTAACCAAACATGCCCCTTTTTGTAGTCTTTAGAAAATAGGCTACATTTTGCATCGCCTTGTCTTTTCTAAATTTTTTTCTTTATCATTCACTTGCCCCCTTTTCCCTTTTTTTAAATTGCTTCTTTCCTAAGATATGATTTAAATCCTTAGTTCATCATTTTTCTCACTTTTCTTGAACATAATAAAGGCATTCAAGGCTGTGATGTTTTTCTCTAAAGACCTTCCTCATTCATCACTTTCTATAGATTTTGATATGTTAGTTTTTTTCATTGTATTCTCTTTTTTTTTTTTTTTTTTTTTTTTGTGAGACAGAGTCTCGCTGTGTCGCCCAGGCTGGAGCGCGGTGGCGCGATCTCGGCTCGCTGCAACCTCCGCCTCCTGGGTTCATGCCATTCTCCTGCCTCAGCCTCCTGAGTAGCTGGTACTACAGGCACCCGCCACCGCACCCGGCTAATTTTTTGTATTTTTAGTAGAGACAGGGCTTCACCATGTTAGCCAGGATGGTCTCGATCTCCTGACCTCGTGATCTGCCCGCCTCGGCCTCCCAAAGTGCTGGGATTACAGGCGTGAGCCACCATGCTTCGCCCATTGTATTTTCTGATTAGACAGCTATTGTCTTCTTGACTTTCTTCTTAAGACAATTTTTTCCTTAGGTAAGTATATTTTAAAATATACTACTACTATTTCTGTTTGTTCTTTATCTCTTTTTTTGCCAGAGGGAGGAAATGTAGCCTGAATCATTTCTGCTTTTGTATTTTTATGGAGATTTTATTTGAGACTAGTATATGATGACTTTTTGTGCACATACCATGAATACTTGAAAAATAATAAATTATCTGTTTATTCCATGTAATCCCCACCAAAACGACCATTAATGTTACCTTGTTTTGATCTTCAGCTCCTTTATGTGTTGCTGAATTTCTTATGTAGTTGATAATGAAGTATTTTATTTTTATAATCATACTTTTATCATTTCTACTTCCTTTTTCTTGGAGGTATTTTCATATATGTTTTGCTCTGTCTTTATGGCATTTAGATTCCATGTAATTATGCTGCCATCACCCATGCCTCTCATCCTGATACCTCTCCTTATCACATGTAATCATTTTTGCTTTGAATTATTTTTTGCTTCATATTAACATTGAAATCCCAGCATTTCAACTACTTGAAGTTTACTGATAACTCTTTTTAGTCTTCCTGTTTTGTTTTAATGACCTCTCTTGCCTACAGCTTATTGCTGGATTTCATTTTTTCTTCTGCAGAATGGTGAGCCTTTTAACAAAGGAAATGAAGTTGTATTTTTTCAATCTTCAGGCACTCCAATTTTTGTCTTCTTAATTTTTATCTTTCCATGCTGATTACTTTTCTTTCCATTGTTGAAACACCATGTGTTTCTTCTTTTCTTTCTTTTTTTTTTTTTTTTTTTTTTGTTGAGACAGGCTGGAGTGCAATGGTGTGATCATGGTTTGCTGCAGCCTTAACCTCCTGGGTCCAAGTGATCCTCCCACCTCAGCCTCCCAAGTAACTGGAACTACAGGCATGCACCACCTCATCTCGCAAATTGTTTCTATTTTTTGTAGAGGTGGGGTCTCACTATGTTGCCCAGGCTGGTCTTGAACTCCTGGGCTCAAGCAATCCTTCCATGTTGGCCTCTCAGACTGTTGGGATTACAGGTGTGAGCCACCGTGCCCAGCCTGTGTTTTCTCTTTTATTATTATTGAAATATTGGCAAGCTATTTTTCATTCAACCAGCCATGAAATGTGAAGCAAACAGATGTTCTTATCTTGTATTTATTACCT
Organism: Piliocolobus tephrosceles; assembly: GCF_002776525.5. NCBI lineage: Eukaryota > Metazoa > Chordata > Mammalia > Primates > Cercopithecidae > Piliocolobus > Piliocolobus tephrosceles. Next base: position 20,437 of record NW_022325629.1, on the reverse strand, counting down.
TACATTGTCCAGCCACACACTTTGGCCTCCCCTGTGTGAGAGAACAGGAATCTCTGGGTTTGGGGCTTCCCTTCCCATCTCTCTCTCTCTCTCCCCCCGCCCCATTCTTCTCTCGCCTCCCCCACTTCTTCCTTCTCATTGATTGCAATTAATGTTCTAAAACCTACTTTGTCCTTTCTTCTATGTAATTTGGTTTTTAATTTTTATGCTGTTTTTCTGACAGTTGCACTATTTGCATACTTTCATCAGTAATAAGCCTCGCTCTGATAGGGCTCTTGTTTACTTATCTTTGCAAATAGGTTGTTAATTCAAGCATGTCTTATTTTTAGCATCATTCCCTTTTACATGTTACCTTTTAAATTCAGGCGATTATTTCAAGTGGGTCCTAGAAATAAGCCATGTGATTAATACATTCTCAGGATTCAACAATTTCTAAGGAGCTCTCTGTCGTCTTTGCAACATGAGTGACAGCTTGGCAAGATAATAAATCTCCAAGGAGCAACTTTGTTCTGTGAAGTTCGTGTAGCTGTTGTTCCATTGTCTCCGGGTGTTTGGGATGTCATCAGAGAAGGCAGAAGGGGTTGTGATTTATGTATATTTTTAAAATCTGACCTCCTCCTTCCTGGCGTGGTTGCTTGCAGTATTCTTTTCAGTTTAAACATTTTGTGAGAACTTGTTTTGCTGATGGCCTCGTTGAGCCTGCAGAGGCTTTGGTGTGCAGAGTGCAGTTTCCTCCTCAGACTCCTTTCTCCAGGAGCAGACCCTGACATTCCCCGATAGCTGAGGTTTCCAAACCTGGTTCCTCCAACCCCTCCTCTAGCCCCTCCGTGCTCCACTGGAATTATTTTTGCCTTCTTTCACTTCTTTGTCATGTCTTGCACTGTTTCTACCTGTATATGTTACATCCTCTTTCCGGATACGTTTTTCCAGATAATCTGTTTTTATTTTCTGCAATGCAAATTCTGCTTTTTACTCTTTCCAAAGTAGTTTCAGCCGGGTGTGGTGGCTCACACCTGTAATCCCAGCACTTTGGAATACCAAGCAGGTGGATCACTTGAGGTCAGGAGTTTGAGACCAGCATGAACAACATGGCAAAACCGTGTCTCTACTGAAAATACAAAAATCAGTCGAGCATGGTGGCGTGCACCTGTAGTCCTAGCTACTCGGAGGCTGAGGCAAGAGAATTGCTTGAACCCAGGAGGTGGAGGTTGCAGTGAGCCAAGATTGCGCCACTGCACTCCATCCTGGGCGACAAGTACAAGATTTTGTCTCAAAAAAATAAATAAAAATAAAAATAGTTTGTTTTCTTTTTTCTTTTTTCTTTTGTGATACCGTCTCCCTCTGTCACCCAGGCTGAAGTGCAGTGGCGTGATGTCAGCTCACTGCAACCTCTGCCTCCCAAGTTCACATGATTCTTGTGCCTCAGCCTCCCTAGAAGCTGGGACTACAGGTGCATGCCATGATGCCCAGCTAATTTTTTGTATTTTTAGTAGAGACAGGGTTTCGCCATGTTGCCCAGGCTGGTCTTGAACTCCTGACTTCAAGTGATCGGCCCACCTTGGCCCTTCAAAGTCTTGGGATTACAGGCGTGAGCTGCTTCGCCCGGCCTAAGGTAGTTTTTAATTAGGATATTGTGATTTAAACTAATTATACGGCAATGAATGAGAGTTTCCTTTATCCCCAAGCCTAATGGACAATATTAACTCACCTCTTTACAGGGAGGCTGGATTTCTGCCATTGTGGGAAGGAGGCAGGAGGAGCCGGGGGCGGTGCTGGGGTGGGAGCTAGGCCAGGGCGAGGCTGTCTGTGGAAGGGCCCTTTGGGCAGCTCGCAGGCCATATGTCCTCAGACCTGGGGCAGCCAGGACAACCAGGGAATGTTGCTGACAGGCAGCGCCAGCTCCTGAATCCCCTGCCCGAGATGGACCTGGCTCGGGGGTGAGACGCCCCCCGCCACCCCTCCATCCCTCCATCCCTCCATCCCAGAAGCCAGGCGGGCCTGAGGCTCTGTGGGTCCCCACCACACTTATTTCTTGGCATCTTCACCCTCCTGGTGCACTGTGGCAGTTCCAAGGCCCAGGCTCTGCAGGGCGGCTTTTGAATTGTGGAGAAGCCCCTGTATGGCTGGAACCTTCTCCCCTGCTTGGGTAAGGGTGGCTCCCTGTGGTGCACAAACACGTTCTGAGACTGAACAGAGGGCCACGTGTTCACAGGAGGTGAGACAAAGCGTTGCCAGCCCTGGGGAACGGGGTGACCTGTTCTGCTCCTGTCAGGTTGTGGTTCTCCTTTGACAAGTGAGGTGAAGGCACGTTGGTAGCAGGGTACTCCTCAGGACCCAGATACCTGACTCAGCTCAGCAGCCATTTGCTGAGGACTTAGCAGACACCTGGCCAGTGGTGCCAGCCACTAAGGACCCAGTGCAGCAGGGCCTCCCCCTCCCTCCTCGAGCCACAGCCCCCCACTACCATGGCCTCTGGAGCCCCTCGCCGTCCCGTGAGGTCAGCCCTGTGGTGGGGATTGTAGAGCGAGTCAGGAGCGAGACGGTAAGCCACGTGTTGCCTGCCTATGTGGGGCTCCCATCCAAAGACGGGACAGTGCGAGTCACATGCCCACCCCCTGCTGTGCAAAGAGGTCCTATGGGGAGTCATGGGCTCGCATCAGAGAGCGGCGTGGTAGTGGCCCTCTGAGGGAGTTCTCACCACGCTGCTGCTGTGAGCCAGGGATCACTGAACCCATTTGAAAAGTGAAAACACCGAGGCTCCGTAATTGCCAACTCCTCGAAGCCCCCACAGTGAACACCCCATGGTGGGACATCTCCTGGCCTGGCCCTTTCCCCACACTCAGTGTTGCCCTGAGCTCCAAATGCGGTGAGATCGGGGCAGGAGGGCAGCGGTGGCAAGGCTGCCACCCGGATGGAGGCGGCCAGTGGGTGGGGTGCCTGCATAGGGGCCAGCATGATGCAGGGCACCCCATGGGTGCGCAGGGTGGATTGTTGAAGGCTCGTGAAGCCCGGCGGGGGGCCCTGCAGAGTCCAGTGACATCAGGGAGAGAGTTTCTTGCGCAGGGAGGGCGAGAGTGCTTCGGGCCGGCTGGTGCTGAGACCAGGGGTGGGTGGCAGGGCAGAGCCCGTCCAGCCTCCAGGCCAGTGTTGCTTCACAAGGACAATGCTCCCAGGGTGTTAGTGTCCAAATATAGCATCCCGGCTGTCATGCTTCATCCTGAGACTCGGACACATGTCACAACCATGTCCCCATGAGGTGGGAACCCTGGGGCCTGGGCAGGCCTGAGTGTGGTCTCGGCCCCATCACACAGCTGGGCAGCTAGACCCGGGTGTCCCCACAGGGGTCCCAGGACACCTCCCAGGGGTTGTAGTGAGCCCGTGGGGTCACATGTGCCCAGCCCACAGGGAGCACAGCTCGGCAATCTCCCAGCATTCCCTGATCCTCGGACCCTGGGACGCAATGCACGCCCTGCTCAGGCCCAGATGCAGCCAGCATAGGACAGTCTGTGACTTTGCCTGGGACGCCCACTGCATTGTAAAATTGCACTTCATCTGGCAGCCCCGGAGCCAGGGAGCTGCCCAGGCCTGTTCTCAGAGGAGGCATTGTGCCCGTCTGCCCGCCCGCTGTGGCTGCTCTGTGGGGAGCCTGGCTTGGCAGCTCCCAGGCTGTGTCTGGTGCCAGACCTGGCTGCACATGGAGCCAGGGATGGATTTAGAAAACTCTCGCTTCCTCCCAGCATCGGCAGAGGCGCCCAGATTCCTTCCTGGCCTGGGGCCACCACAGCAGGAGAAGGGGAGGGAGGCAAGGAAGCCAGGCCCAGGGAGGACCCTGAGTGGAGGAGGCCAAGCAGTCCCCAGCAGACCCCTGGACCGTTCCCCACTCTGCACTGCTGCCTCGGGGACCTCCCCATCACCTCAGCAAGCGCCCTTGTCCATAAGGAGGGATAAGAACGCCTGCCCTAGGGTCACACTCACTCAGGGAAACAGGTCTTAGTATTTTCTTAGACTTTTTTTGTTTTGTTTTGTTTCGTTTTTAAGGCAGGGTCTCCCTCTGCCGCCTGGACTGGAATGCAGTTGCGTGATCTTAGCTCACTGCAGCCTTGACTTCCTGGACTCAAGCAATCCTCCTGACTCAGCCTCCCAAGTAGCTAGGACTACGGGCACACACCACCACTCCTGGCTAACTTTTTAAATTTTGTGTGGAGATGGGGGAGACTTTCTGTATTGCCCAGACTGGTCTGGAACTCCTGGGCTCAAGTGATCCTCCCACTTTGGCCTCTCAAAGTGCTGGGGTTGCAGGTGTGAGCCACTGCACCCAGCCTCTTAGACTTTTGGATAGCAGAGGGGCCAGGCCTTTAAATGTCCTGGGGGTGTGGTGTGCTGTCCGTGGGGATGGTGGGGTCACCTGCCCCAGCCTCAGTGGGTCCCTCTTTTACATGCCTGCAGCTCACCAGATGCTCCGTGTGGCACTCTTAGCTGTCACAGGGTGTCCATCAGTCCTAGCGGACCCCAGAGCCCAGCATGCAACCACAGGCACTGCCTGGGCCTCAGCTCCATCCCAGTAATGGGAAAACCAGCTACACTTCAGGCCAGGAAAGAGGGAGACTGAAAGAGCAGATGACATGGGACAGGACAGAGCCTGAAGCCCAGACAGGCCATGAGCAAGGGGAGGTGAGGATAAGGCCACAGGTGGTCCCGTGTCTGCCTTCCCTGCTCAACATGCAGAGAGGGCTGGCCTTTTTCTCTGGCTTTATTAGCATGCTCTACAGTCACTGCAAGTGTCACAGGAGGAATTGTGGCCTCCTCCACAGCAGTGAGAACACTGGGCCCATTTTCATCTGTCTTCCTCCTGTTTCCTCGAACCCTCCCAAGATTCTTTCTTCAGTGCGTTATTCACATTGTTCCTTTTCCTGCAGGAGAGAGGCCTTTGGCCTCCTTGTTCAGCAAGGGCCCGGTCTCTGGTGAAGTGCAGTATTCAGCTGGTAACAAAGGTGTGGAATGGAATTGGCTTCCATGATTTGGCGAAGTATTTGCAAAAAACCTGTGGTGAAGCTTCTTGTTTACAGATCCAAGAGTCTTAGTGGAAACCTCAGAAACACATGCTCACGGTTGCTGTCATCCTTTTTTTTTTCTTTTTTTGATTTTGTTTTGTTTTGTTTTGTTTTGAAATGGAGTCTCGCTCTGTCTCCCAGGCTGGAGTGCAGTGGTGCAATCTCGGCTCACTGCAACCTCCACCTCCTGAGTTCAAGCGATTCTCCTGCCTCAGCCTCCTGAGTAGCTAAGATTACAGGCACACGCCACCACACCCAGCTAATTTTTGTATTTTTAGTAGAGACAGGGTTTCACCATGTTGGTAAGGCTGGTCTCGAACTCCTGACCTCGTGATCCACCTGCCTCGGCCTCCCAAAGTGCTGGGATTACAGGCATGAGCCACCATGCCCAGCCTTTTTTTAAAATTTGTTTTCTTTTTGAGACTGAATCTCACTCTGTCTCCCAGTCTGGAGTGCAGTGGTGCAATTTCGGTTCACTGCAATCTGCACCTCCCCAGTTCAAGTCATTCTCTTGCCTCAGCCTCCTGAGTAGCTGGGACCACAGGCGTGCACCACCACACCCAGCTAATTTTTGTATTTTTAATAGAGACAGGGTTTCACCATGTTGGCCAGACTGGTCTCGAACTCCTGACCTCAGGTGATCCACCCGCCTCAGCCTCCCACAGCGCTGGGATTACAGGCGGAACCACCATGCCTGGCCAGATGCTGTAATTCTTTGGAGAGGAATGGAGTTGGCATTTCCCCTTGTGCTCTTGGGAAAATGGCTTTGCTAAGATGTCAGAAGTCCCTGTTAATTCAACTTAAATAGATAAACCATAGTCAGAACCTGGGGAAAATTCCTGTTTAACATATTCATTTGCATGCAATGATGACACTTATTTCAAAGCATTCCTGTCTCCGCAGTGCGGTAGGTCAAATGTGTAGGCATCCCTGGGCCGGTACAGGTACATAGGACTTGTAACGCTTGGCTCTTTTCCTAGTTTGACTGTACTCTCTGACCAGTCTGATTTAGGAAGGGTTTGATAGGACAATAACTGCCTTTCCTGGCGTGTGCTGCAAGTCCCAGGGGTATGGGAGCAGCCACTCACCCAGTAGGAGTTCCAGGTGTGCACAGCTGGCTCAGAGCCTGCTGGCCCAGCCCACGTTTCCCGGGCCAGCGACAGTGTGCTGAAGTGTTTTTCATCAAACAGTTAACAAGACTTCCTTATACATTTCCCCGGTGTCAAGAAAAACAAAAGGTGCCCAGTTCTCTGCTGCCTCCGGCAGTGCTGGGCAGAAGTGACAGGAAGCCAGGCCCTACTCACACACACAGACGTAGATGGGAAGCTACAGCACTTGGGCTTTCATATCCCCAGGGCCTGGGCTGAGGCCTCTTAAAGACAAGCCGGCCCCGCGCTTGCCCACGCCTGACGCACGCCAGGCCACAGCGTGGCTCTCTGTCCACAGAGGAAGTGGCGCAGTAAGTGGCTAGCCCCTCCCTGCTTTGGAAAGGTCCCGCTATTCACGGAATCTTGGGTGGGAGCCCTGACACCAAAGGCAGAAACCACAAGGGAGAAGCCAGCCCCGGCCGCCTAAATGCAAAATAAGCCTGTTGCTGGATGCCATGAAAATGGCCCCACGTTCCAGTCCTAAATGGGATGCATCCTATTGTTTTGAGAGAGAGGTTTTTTTTTCTTTGAGACAGGGTCACGCTCCATTGCCCAGGCTGGAGTGCAGTGGCGCGATCTCGGCTCACTGCAACCTCCGCCTCCCGGGTTCAAGCAATTCTCCTGCCTCAGCCTTCCGAGTAGCTGGGACTGTAGGCACACGCCTCCACACCCGGCTAATTTTTTGTATTTTAGTAGAGACGGGGTTTCACCGTGTTGCCCAGGCTGGTCGCAAACTCCTGACCTCAGGTGACCCTCCTGCCTCAGCCTCCCAAAGTACTGGGATTACAGGCGTGAGCCACCGCGCCCGGCCGAGAGAGAGATTTTTATCACATTAAGAAAATAGTCTCTTTCTGTGTTTCCAAGGTTATGGCTTTTTTTAAAAAATCAGAAACGAATGTTGAGTTTTCTCAAATGCCTTCTCAATGTGTACGAAAATGATGGTGTGTTTTTTTCCCATGGTATATTAAAGTGTGATTTTGTAGTAACAGGTTTAAAGCATTCCTGAGATTAGCCCTCCTTTAAATAAAATATGCTATATGGCTAGATGAAATTTGTTAGCGTTGGATAGAGGAGTTGAATACATAGGTGGAAGTGAAGAGCATCTGTTCTGTCCATGTGCGCATGCACTGAGACACATGTCATGCCATCTTAAGAGGCGTGGGATTAGGGTTTCTTTTATTTATTTATTTATTTTTGAGACGAAGTCTCACTATGTTGCCCAGGCTGGAGTGCAGTGGCGCGATCTCGGCTCACTGCAAGCTCCGCCTCCCGGGTTCCCGCCATTCTCCTGCCTCAGCCTCCCGAGTAGCTGGGACTACAGGCGCCCGCCACCTCGCCCGGCTAGTTTTTTTTGTATTTTTTAGTAGAGACGGGGTTTCACCGTGTTAGCCAGGATGGTCTCGATCTCCTGACCTCGTGATCCACCCGTCTCGGCCTCCCAAAGTGCTGGGATTACAGGCTTGAGCCACCGCGCCCGGCTGGGATCAGGGTTTCTTAACTTTTTTAAATGAACTGGGAAGCTCCACATCTTTTTCTTTCACATTAAGAATTTGCAGTGGCTCATGCCTCTCACTCCTGTAATCCCAGCACTTTGGGAGGCTGAGGTGGGATCACTTGAGTCCAAGAGTTTGAGACCAGCCAGAGCAACATAGTGAGACCCTATCTCAATTAAAAAGAAAAAAAAAAAAGAATTTGAAAGAACTGCGTGGGATCTAGGGCCTTTTGAGACAGCAATTCTTTAATAACATTTTCCATTTTTCTTCTTGGAATTCCTCCTTTTTAAGTCAATATTTGATAGTTTATAATTTCCCAAAAAGTATCCCAATTCACAGAGGATTTTCCAATTTTTAACAAACTATTTTTACACATTAATCTCTTATAACTTTTCTTTTCTTTTTTTTTTAATTTTTTTATTTGTTTGTTTGTTTTTTTAGGACAGTGTCTGACTCTGTTGCCCAGGCTGGAGTGCAGTGGCACGATCTCGACTCACTGCAACCTCTGGCTCCTGGCTTCAAGGGATTCTTGTGCCTCAGCCACCCAAGTAACTGGGACTACAGGTGTGTGCCAGCACGCCTGGCTAATTTTGGTATTTTCAGCAGAGATGGGGTTTCGCCATGCTGCCCCGGCTGGTCTTGAACTCCTGACCTCAAGTGATCTGCCCACCTTGGCCCCGCCAAGTGCTGGGATTACAGGCGTGAGCCACTACATCTGGCCAATATTAGCTTTTAATAATTATTGATGGACAAATTATTTGCCATTTGGAGAGATTTATTCTTTTTAAAAAATATCTTGCTTTGGATACTTATTTTGTTTATTTTCATGTATTTTTGTTTAATAAGAAGATAATTTACAACTGTTAATTTTTCTCAGAATCCACTTTTGCCCCATTCCATTCATTTGTACACATAGTATTTTGCCATTCTTGTTTCTTAATATTTTGTAATTGAATTTTTAACTTCTCGCATGACTTCAAAATTATGTGAATGATCTTTCAAGAATTCCGTTTTTTTAAATATATCCTTTTTTAAAACTAATTTTTAGTTTTCAATATTGTAGCCTAAGAATATTGACTTACGATTTATTCTCTGGGGATGTGATGAGTCTCTTTTTGCTGCCTACTACGGACCCAGGGGCCTTTGAAAAGCTGGCTGAGTCTCTGTAGAATGGAACCTTTATCAGTCACTGCATCAGTTTATTAACATTATTTTTCATAATCATTTTATGCTACTGTTTATCTACCTAGCCTTGGGAGGTGTGTTTAAGTCCCCCACGTTCTTGCGTTCCTGGCAGCTGCGGCCGTCTGTGCACTGCGGCGTGGTGCTGAGACTGTTCTAGGTGGAGTATCCCTGACAGCCCCATGGATCTGCACCCCTGCTCACCTTCTGTCTGCGTCTCCTGGGCACAGCCCTCTCTCGCTGTCTTCCTTTAGCCTTTGTTTCACTTTGCCTTGGAGGTGGCCGCTGTGAGCAGAGTAAGTGGGATTTTGGCTCTCACCCTCCCTGCCCTGGTGGTATCTGCAGTCTGGTTGTTGAGACCAACAGTGATTCAATAATCACATGAATCCATGGACAGGCACAAAGTAACGCACATCTAGGAAGGAAAACCCCACTTTGCTGGGGGAGCCAAATATGATTGAAGCATCCAGAAAGGCCTCTTTGAGGACATGACATTTAAGTGAAGGGTGAGCCTAGGGTGGCCCTGTGAAGATGAGGCTAAGAACTTTCCAGGTAAAAGGAACAGCACGTGCAAAGGCCCTGAGGCAGAATGCTGGCCACTGTGGCCAGAATGTGGCTAGCAAGAGGGAGGGGACCCAGGTGAGCGGGGAGTGTGGCTAGAATGTGGCCAGCAGGAGGGAGGGGTCCCAGTTGAGCAACCCACACAGAGGCTTCTGAATCCGGGACAGGTGCAATGGTGAGCCCTGAAGGCGTGAAGCAGGGGTGGGAAGGTGTGGACGGTGGGTTGGGGCAGGTGCCAGGGTGTGGGATGTGGCCTGGAGAGCCCGTTGTGGCTAAGCCCAGCATGCAGAGTGGAGGGCAGTGGAGGGGTTTGATGGCTGCCCCTGACTAAACTGGAGGAGGCAGAAGAAGGGGTGCATAGATGCCAGGCCCCCACAAACTCACTGCAGAAAGGTGGAAGCTGCTATGTGAGTTGTAATAACCCATCCACCAGGACAAGTCACTTCTGCCCCATCCTGGGCGCAGTGATGGGGCCTCAGGAGGGGAGGGCACCCTTGAGGGAAGGGGAGCCGCGATAACTCAGGGGATAGGCAATCACACGTGTTCACAACCAGAAGTGAACGGCCCAGGCTTCAGGTGGAGGAGGGAGAATGGGGAGCTCACAGGTGCAGCCCAAGGCGAAGAGAGGAGGAGCGCTTTGCGGGGGATGCCTCTCCTCCCGGGGCTAGAAAGGGCAGGGGGCTTCAGTCAGTGAGGATGCCCCACTGCCACCCGGAGCAAGGCTGGAGTGAGGATGAGGAGGGGCCTGGAGCAAGGACGAGGTGGAAGAGGGAGGGATCGGGAGAAGGAGGAGGTGCTGGGAGGAAGAAGAAGGGGCTGGGAGGAGGAGGGAGGGGCCAGGAGGAGAGAGGGATCAGGAGGAAGAGGAGGGGCCAGAAGGACAGGGAGATGGAATAAGCAACAGGAGGACCAGGAGGATGCAGAGGTTTCTGCAGAGGGGGTGGCGGGGGGGACAGAGCAAGGAGGAAAGTGGGGTCCTGCCCCCAGGGCCCACCCTGCACCCCCACTCACCCTCCCACAGGGCCCCTTCCTGCCTCAGAGTTGGGTCCCGCAGGGCCCCCAATTCCACACAGGAGGCCACTGAGACTGGAGAGGCCCAATGTCCTGTCCCCACTGCCTGTCTGCACTGCACGCCTGCCCCATGAGCCACTGTCACCAGAGAGTCCCAGCCCCACCTGCATATCAGAGCCATCTGGTGGGAAGACCCAGACTGCCCGAGACATCAGGTGCGGTGGCTGCACGTGCAGTGATGTCAAATCTAGTTTCCTGTGAGCCTTCCTGCCAAAATGAGCTGTTAAATGTAATTATAAAAAGTGTGTATGCTCAAGGTGGAAAACCCAGAAAATCCAAACAAGTTGAGAGAAAAGTCCTTTGTGTTATCACCATTCTGGTGGGGATCACTCCTGTAACGTTCTGGTGTGTCTCCTGCCCGTGTGGACCATTTTACCCCAGTCCAGGCTGTTTGTGGTATCTGGTCTAACCTGCTGCTGCTTTTTAAAACTATTTATTTATTTAGCAGAGAGACTGGGTCTCACTATGTTGCCCAGGCTGGTCTTGAACTCCTGGCCTCAAGCGATCCTCCTGCCTCAGCCTCCCAAAGTGCTCAGATCACAGGCATGAGAGCTGTTCTTTTGCCCAGCTTTAGAACATAAATATTTTTCTACATCTTAAAATTTTCTTCCTAAATATAATTTTAACAGCTACATAACAGAGCCGCTCATAAATAATTTCTGTGACCACTGTCCTGTTGTTTGCTGTTTTTCATAATTATAAATCTGCAGTGGACACCTTATTAGATCACTGTTATCTATATTTCACATTATTAATTTAGGATAAACCCCAGTAATGGAATTATGGGGTCAAGAGGCATCTATGAGTTTGACATTATTGATACGTATTGCCACATTGTATTTCAGAAAAATTGTACCAGTTTATCTTCCGTGAGGAATGCTGTGAGTGCTTGCCTCAGTGTCCTACACCTTCACTAGCATTCAGCATTCTTTTCTTTCTTTTGAGACAGGGTCTCACTCTGTTGCCCAGGCTGGAGTGCAGTGGCAGGAACGCAGCTCACTGCAGCCTCAATCTCCCACCTCCCTGGGCTCGTGTGATCCTCTGACCTAAGCCTCCCAACTAGCTGGGACTATAGGTGCACGCCATCACTGGCAAATTTTTGTATTTTTTTGTAGAGACAAGGTCTCACTGTGTTGCCCAGGCTGGTCTTAAACTCCTAGGCTCAAGCAATCCTCTGGCCTAGGCCTCCCACCGTGCTGGGGTTTCACGTGTGAGCCCCCGCGCCCAGTCTAGCATTCTCATCTGTAAGAGAAGTGCCATCTGGATGTGTGGTCTTTCATTTCACATGCCTGGTAGTCATTTGTATTTCTAGAAGAAACAGTGATTTAAATGCCTCATGGGGATTCCGCTCTGTGTTTTGTAGCCACCCATACACCACCCTATCTGAATCCCTACCCCAAGTCTGCCTGGCATTGGGACAGGCTCCCCGAGCCAGCCTCAAGTGGCTCACCCACGCTGGCTGTCAGGATACATGGGGTGGCACCTCCCGCCCCAGCAGGTAATGAAAGCTGCTGGAAGCCACCAGGCTGAATCTTCCAGGGTAGAGGGAGGCAAATGCTGATGCAGATACAGTGAACTGAGGCTGGGTGTGGTGGCTCATGCCTGTAATCCCAGCACCTTGGGAGGCCAAGGCGGACAGGTCGCTTGAGCCCAGGAATTTGAGATCAGCATGGCCAACATGGTGAAACCCTGTCTGTACTAAATAAATAAATAAATAAATAAATAAATAAATAAATAAATAAATAAATAAAATAAATAAATAAATAAATAAAAGTTTGCCAGGTGTGGTGGTGCACGCCTGTAATCCCAGCTATTCTGGAGGGTAAGGCAAGAGGATCACCTGAACCCGGGAGGCAGAGGTTGCAGTGAGCCAAGATCATGCCACACTGCACTCCAGCCCAAGCAACAAAGCAAAACCCTGTCTAAAATAAATAAATAAATTGTAAAAAAGTGAATTTAAAGCCAAAAGTGGTTTCCCCTCCGATTTTCTGATGATTTAGACACACATTACCTGGTCACCTTTTGCTTAAGTATAAACTCAAAAAGGACAAGAAATGTATACTTCATGAGCCAATCAAGTGAGGACCTGTCTCTTCATCTTAATAGGAGACTAAGGCTTGAACAGGCAAATGAGGTCTCCAGGATCACTCTGGGTAAGAGGTGGAGCTGGGATTTGAACCCAGGTCTGTGGGTGACAGGGCCCAGGCTCTGATATTTCATATTAGGGCCAGCCAGGGGTAGCTGGGGGACAACTGCAACCTCAGGGTGTCCCCAGAGTAGACGACTCACCTGTGAGCATCAGCGATGACACTTTCTTACCAGCAAGTGAACCACCATGAACTGCGGTGCCGGGCCTTGACTTGGGACCCAGATATGCTGGAAACTCCCGCCATAGGATTCAGGAACATTCCGAGCAACGTTTGCTTTGAGCCCCAGAATAGAAAGTCCTAGCCAAAAAAGGATAATTGCTCAGTGACATGAGAACTGAAACTTTGGGGAGTTCGAGTCAGGGTGTATTTTTCATGACTATTTTGGGTCCTTCAGTCAGTTCTATGTTCTGTTGGGCAGAAGAATGTCTGTACTCCGAGGGGAATTTTTTTTTATCACATCCTCACTGACGGAGCTCACAACATTTATTGAAGGTTTCAGCTGTCACTTCTGTATAAATAAACAGGATGAAGTGGGCAGCCGACAGCACATTAGAGATATTTTTAGACGTGGGTGGCGCTGCAATCCAGAAGGCTAACGTATCAAGGAGAGAGTGCCTGGTCCCAGAATAGCCCACCCACACACGGCCCTATCTGCCTCAGCGTGGCCTCAGTGTGGGTTCTGTGGTGGCGTGGCTTCCTGCATCCGCTCCTTCCTGTTCTGTTTGGCCAGTGCAGAGATGGCAATAGCTCCTCCGAAAAATGCCACAGCTCCGCGCCTCAGAGGACGGGGGGCAGTGTTCAGGATCATGTATCACTGATCTGCAGAACACCAAAACCTAAACTGCCTGTGGGTTTGGAGGGTCTGAGATACGGGACAGGATCATCATTCAAAGCAGCATTCACTGGGCAGATGCAGTGACTCACGCCTGTAATCCCAGCAGTTTGGGAGGCCAAGGCAGGTGGATCACCTGAGGTCAGGAGTTCGAGACCAGCCTGGCCAACATAGTGAAACCCCGTCTCTACTAAATATACAAAAATTAGCCAGGTGTGGTGGACCGTGTCTGTAGTCCCAGCTACTCTAGAGGCTGAGGCAGGAGAATCGCTTGAACCAGGGAGGCGGAGGTTGCAGTGAGCTGAGATTACACCATTGCACTCCAGCCTAGATGAGAGAGCGAGACTTGGTCAAAAAAAAAGAGGCAGCATTCTCACTGTTTAGCCCTGTAGCTGAGAAGCCTAGACTTGGTTTTCAGCAACAATAGCACGTCTAACATTTACCGTGGACCAGCCACATAACATGTACTCATTCGTTTTTTTCCCCACGATGAGACACAGACTGTCACAACTTCCTGCGGCTTTTTCCACTTCTGTTTTCTTCTTGAAACATGAGTCCTTGCTCACCTGGAAAGACCACATACCCCAGTGCCCACAGGCAGGGCACACCCTCTGCTGCCTGTCCCTCCTCATGCCTCATCTACTAGGCCTCTTGCATGGGCTGCGGGAGGCGCTGTGCACTCAGGGCAGTGATCTAGAGGGCGGCCAGGGAGGAAAAACAGTGACCGTATGATAGGGGCTGGGGTAGAGGGCGCTGGGATGCTGGAGAGGCCCCTACTTTTTCTGTATAGCCTCTTAAAGCCCCCGAGGGTCTCCTCACATTTGATTTTTGACCTCTGATCCATTTACTCACTTTCTAGATTAAGTATAAGGAAAAGTATCCTTCTATTATCTTCATTTTCACTGTTTTTGGAGCCCGTCATCTATTCACATGGATCTCAAATTCTTTCTTATGACTGAAGAACTTTCTTTGACATTTCTTGTAGCACAGGTCTGCTGGCAATGAATTCTGTCAGCTTCTTTTTTCTCAAAAGGTTCTTATATCAACCTCTTATTTTTTTGTTTTTTGGGTTTTTTTTTTTTTTTTGGTTTTCTTCAAGACAGAGTCTTGCTCTGTCACCCAGGCTGGAGTGTAATGGCCTGATCTCAACTCACTGCAACCTCCGCCTCCCAGGTTCAAGTAATTCTCCTGCCTCAGCCTTCTGAGTAGCTGGGATTACAGGTGTCCGCCACCACGCCCAGCTGATTTTTGTATTTTTAGTAGAGGCGAGGTTTCACCATGTTAGCCAGGCTGGTCTCTAACTCCTGACCTCAAGTGATCCGCTTGCCTCGGCCTCCCAAAGTGCTGGAATTACAGGTGTGAGCCAATGTGCCCAGCCTCAACCTCATTTTCAAAAGGTATTTTTTTCTAGGTATAGAATTCCTAGAATATAGAAAATTCCTAGGTGTAGAAAACATTCTAAGAATGTGTTTCCCCTCCCCCCAACCCCTAATACTTTCAAGATGTTGCCCATTGTCTTCCCGCATGACAAGCCTCTGATAAGAAATTAAGAAATCTGCTACAACTCACTGTTCTTCTGTATGCCTTTTTTCCTCTGACTTCAAGATTTCTTCCTTTTTCTTTGGTGTTCATTAGTTGGACTTTGATGTGTCTATGTGGTTGTTTGCTATTGTAGCTGCTTTGTTTTCTGTCCTGTTTTAGATTCTCCAGGCTTCTTGGATCTGCAATTTTATGTCTTTCATCATTTTTTTAAAAGCGTCAGCCATTACCTCTTCAAATATTTCTTCTCCATTCCCTCTCCTCCTTCTGGGACTCCCACATTATGAGTTGAAGTTGATGTCATTTACAGGATTGTCATGTTACACAGGTCCTGGATGCTCTAGTCTTCCCCCACTTTTTTTTTCTCTTTGTGTTTCAGTTTGGTTAATTTCTACTGACATATCTTCAATTTCTCTCTTTCCTCAGTTTTCTTGTCTGCTGATGGGCCCATTGAAGGAATTCTCTCTGATGCCATGTCTTTTTATTTCTAGCAACTGTCTTTGACTTTGAGTTTCCACTTCTCTGCTTAAATTCTCCATCTGTTCATGCATATTGTCTACCCTTTCCACTAGACCCATTATCACTAGCCATTCTAACATACCTGTCTGACATCTAGGTCATCTCTGAGTCTAATTCCATTCATTGTTTTGCCTCTTGGCAATGGATTGGTTGTTTTTGTTACTTCTGAACAAAAATATATATATAATTTTTATTGAATACTGAACATGCATGTATAGAACAGAGGTGACTACAGTCAATAGTATTTACAGGTGGAAATGGGTAAGCCTCTTCTGTCAGACTGTTAGTGTGGGATTTGAGTCAATCTTGTTAGGAATTGAACTGGGTTTGGGATTCGTCGTTGTTATGGTTATCTTCAATGTACCATAGGCCTCAAGTACCTCTAGCAATGAGCTGCCATTGCCTTGTGCCCAGGGTTGGCACTAGGGCACTGGAGGAGATTTCTCAGTGTGGTGCTTTCAGCTTTGCTTTCAGCTTTCTCTTGCCTGCCTGTGCTGCAGCGTGGATCTCGCCCCACTTTCTCTTGGCAGTAGACAGGTACTGCTTGTTATTCTACACCAAGGTTATGTTCAAAGGCTCGGGGAGGGTTCTCTGTGTCCTGATCCAGCCTCAGTTTAGACAGGCCCTTCCCTGTGCCTTTTGCCTCAGAATTCCTACCCCTTTTTCCTGTGGCAGACAAACTCTGCTGGGGTCTTGGGTGCGACTGTCCTGTCCCTTCCCCAGCGAGAAGAGATCACTGTTTTTTGTTGTTGTTGTTTTGAGACAGAGTCTTAGTCTTGCTCTGTCACCCAGGCTCAAGTGCCGTGACGTGATCTCAGCTCACTGCAACCTCCACCTCCTGGGTTCAAGCGATTCTCTTGCCTCAGTCTCCTGAGTAGCTGGGATTACAGGCACCCACCACTGCACCCAGCTAATTTTTGTATTTTTAGTACAGACAGGGTTTCACCATCTTGGCCAGGCTGGTCTCAAACTCCTGACCTTGTGATCCACTAGGCTCGGCCTCCCAAAGTGCTGGGATTACAGGCATAAGCCACCATGCCCAGCCAAGGCCTCTGTTTTGTATGGTGCAGGATCCTAGGCCAGGATAGTTTCCTGGTGCCCTTCCAAAGAAAAAGAGTTCCTTCCTGTCCTTCCACCAGCCATGGTGTGTCTTTGCCTGTGCCCTGGGGGTGACAGGCTGTGCTGTTCCTCCCTCAGCAGCCTAAGACATCTGCTTCCCAGGAGAGAAGCGTCTGGGATGGTGGAAAGGGCTTTGAGCCTGTTCCTACCCTGGCTGCAGCCCTGTGGCACAACTGCCACGGCAAGCCTGGCATCACACTGGCATCGTGGATACGGAGGTGAAGGGGACTTGACAACTGCCCTAGAGGCACTCAGGCTGCCCCTATGGGGCAAGGGCTCATTCAAGGCTTACTGGCTTATGGATGCCCACTGTGGCCTCAACCCCCAGTGAGTGCGACTTGGACCCAGACAAGGAAGTGTTCAAGCTGTGGCCAGATTTGGCCACCAAGGGCGAGGGACAGTGGTGAGGTGTGAGACCTGTGCAGTCACACCCTGGCCCTCTCACCCGGAAGCCCTCCAGCCTTCCCAAACCTCTGTTTCCCTGTCTATAAAACGATAAAACAGGAAACCTCTGTTTCCCTGTCTATAAAACAGCAGTTATCATGGAATGGTGACAACAGTGAATGCCACCAAGACCCCTCAGGCAGTCAGTCCCTGAGAACAGGCTCTGAGCCCCATGCAATACCAGAGGTGCTTTTCTTCCTGAGTCTCAGGGCTGTTCTGTGAAGCAGGAGGTTGAGGGTTGGGGGAAATGCAGGGTTGGAGGCAGAAGGATCCGGTGTGGTCTGGGTTCTACCCATGGCCAGTGCAGTCTCAGAGCCTCAGTTTCCTCTGCTGGAAGAGGCACTTGGCACCCACGTCCTGGGTTGGAAGATGACACGGAAGAGCACTGATGGCTGGATCCACTTGGGTTTTGTCCACTTCATTTCAAAGGGCAGCCTGTGGCCTACAAACCCCTGTCTATGGAAAAAGTTGTTCAGAAACAGATGGCATTTGCTCTCCCCAGAGAACCCTGGGGGAGCAGAGTCCTGAGAGCACCTAAGGGGCAGGGTGGGAATGAGCTCATCTGCTGCGACTTCGAGGGTTAGATTTCCTGGAGCAGAGGGGACTCCGTGATGGCTGCTCTCCAAGCCAAGCCCAAGGAGCACCCCAATGGCACACCCTCTGCCCGTGCTGCCCAGGCCCGTAGCTCAGCACAGCCACCTCCACTCCTTTCCCTCTAGCCTGGTGGCAGCCATACCTGTGGGCAAAGGCACCTGCAGCCATGGCAGGATAGGGTCAGGGGCCCTGTGGTGAAGTCCACACACACAGTCACACACACAGAATAACACAGTCACACCCGCACAGTCACACACACAGAATAACACAGTCACACCTGCACACACAGGTTCACACACAGAATAACACAGTTACACCCACACACAGGTACACAGAATAACACAGTCACACCACATACAAATAACAACAGTTACATGTACGGGGACACACACAGAGGATAACACAGTCACAAACCCACAGAAAATAACAAGTTACACTCACAGGGACACACACACACACAGAATAACACAGTCACACACACAGAATAGCACAGTAACAGTTACACAGAATAAGTGTTACACAGTCACACACAGAATAACACACACAATCACACACAGAGAATAACACAGTCACAGTCACACAGAATAACAGTGTTGCACAGTCACACATAGAATGTCTCACACACACACAGAATAACAGTCACACACAGAGAATAACAGTCACACCCACAGTCACACACAGGATAACACAGTTATATATACATATAGTCACACAATAACACACAGAATTACAGTCACATGCAGAGAATAACAGTTACACACAGTCACACAGAACACAGTCACACAGTTACACACAGAATAACAGTCACACAGAATAGCACGGCTATTCACACACAGTCACACACAGGGAATAACAGTCACAGAATAACAGTAACACACAGTCACACACAGAAAATAGTCACACACAGTCACACAGAAAATAACAGTCACACACAATGTCACACAGTCACAAAGAGAATAACAGTCACACACAGTCACACACAGAATAACGCAGCTACACACAATCACAGAGAATAACAGTCACACGCAGATAATAACAGTTACACAGTCACATAGTCACAGAGAATAACAGTAACACAGTCACACAGAAAATAGTCACACACATAGAGTCACATATAGAATATAACAGTCACACAGAGACAGTGTCACACAGAGTCACAAATAGAATAACAGTCACACACAGTCATACACAGAATAATACAGTTACACAGTCACACACAGAATAACAGTCACACACAGAGAATAGTCACACACAGAATAACAGTCACACAGAATAACACCGTCACACAGTGAATAACAGTCACACACAGTCACACAGAATAACACTGTCACACAGTGAATAACTGTCACACACACAGTCACACAGAATAACACTGTCACAAAGTGAATAACAGTCATACAGTCACACAGAGAATAACACTGTCATACAGTGAATAACAGTCACACAGTCACACACAGAGAATAACAGTTACACATAGTCACACACAGTCACACACAAAGAATAACGATTACAGTCACATACAGAATAACAGTCACACACAGACGCAACACCAGCCTGTGACCTTGCCCGGGGTGGCAGAAGGAGCTGGTGGCGGAGGATTTGGTGGCCGAGGTGCAGGCCTCATTGGCCACCCACCCTGGGTCGTCCTTCCGGTGCAGACAGAGCTGTGAGAGGCCCCACAGCCATGCCAGGGCTTCCTGCACCACGGGCCGCCATGCAGGTTGCCTGGGAGTCCCCCTGGAGCCATTGGGGCCCTGCCCTCCTGGATCCAGGGCCACTGCCTCAGTGCCAGGGCTTTTCCAAGCCAAGCTCCAGGGCCGCGTGAGGGGCCACAGTGCAGCGCCCCTGGCTGGGGTCCCGCGTTGGTTCCCCTGCCTGCCCAGGGTCTCACCACCTCCTCTTCCATCCACAGGAGCTACAGGGAGCTGGCTGACTGCACCTGGCACATGGCGGAGAAGCTAGGCTGCTTCTGGCCCAACGCAGAGGTGGACAGGTTCTTCCTGGCAGTGCACGGGCACTACTTCAGGGCCTGCCCCATCTCAGGCAGGGCCGTGCGGGACCCGCCTGGCAGCGTCCTCTATCCCTTCATCGTGGTCCCTATCACGGTGACCCTGCTGGTGACGGCACTGGTGGTCTGGCAGAGCAAGCACACAGAGGGCATCGTGTAGGCAGGGCCCAGGCTGCCGTGCACCCAGGCTGCAGGGTGAGGCCAGGCAGGCCTGGGCGGGGGCAGCTTCTGGAGCCTTGGGACAGAGCAGGCCCGCAATACCCCCCCTTCTTCCAACCAAGAAGAGCTCACAGGAGTCCAAAGTAGTCGAGGCTCTGGCATTAACCTGGAAGCCCCCCCTGGCTGGAGGCCACCTCCACCCTAGGAAGGGGGCAGGGACGTGACTCCAACTTACCTCTGGAAAGGGTCCCAGCCCAGGCTGCTTACCCCATAGCCACATTTGTGGATGAGTGGTTTGTGATTAAAAGGATGTTCTTGAACTTGGAAAGAGTCATTACCTCTGAGTACCCATCACTGGGAGAAGGGTGGAAACCCAGGCCCTGTGGACTCTCTTTTCTCTGACAGGAGGAATCAGGGGCCTTTGCTCGGGGGTGACATTGGAGCCAGTGCTGAGTGCACTGAGGTGCTCCTGGGGATTCTGGGGCCCTTGCTGCCCCCGGCGACACAGAATAATACAGTCACACCCACACACACAGTCACACACACAGAGTAACAGTCACACCCGCA